>NW_027494628.1:0-269878 GCF_021521415.1 Bidens hawaiensis
CAACTACTCCAAGATGCCTATGAATGTCAAGTCTGCTGAAGAGCAGTTTGGTCTCTATGCTTCTTTTATTGCTTCCTATGAGAACTACATTCAAGGGAAGATTGTTGATCCAGCTATGTTGGATGAAGACTATGACCAGATTGATGCTGATGATATGGAAGAAATGGATCTACAATGGCAGTTGGCCATGATTGTGAGAAGAGTGAAAAGGTTTATGAATAAGACCGGAAGAAAGTTTGTCGGTGGAAGGCCAGGGTTCGACAAGATGAAGGTAAAATGCTACAATTGTCAGCAAAACGGTCACTTTGCAAAGGAATGCAGGAATGAGCGTGTAGAACGAAGTCAGGGCAGGTCTACACAGCAAAGTGGGGGTTCTAAAGATTATAGTTCCATGATGTCCAGAGAAGCTGGTGAATACAACTGGAACCTGCATTCTAAAGAAACTTTTGAGCAGGCTAATTTGGCGAAGGTTGAAACTGAAGAAAGTGAGAAGGTTACCGGAGAAGAAAAAGCTTTCATGGCAGATGTTAAAGACCAGCTCTCCGAGGTATGTTCTAAACCTACATGTTTTAAATATGAAAACTTGTCTGAGCAATTAGCAACTATAACCGATCAGTATGTTAGGTTGGATGCTGAATTTAAAACCCTAAAAGAAGATCATCATTTTACAAAAGCAAGAGAAAATAGCTATAAAGTCAAAATAAAAGCTTGTGAAAAAGATGTTAAAAGTCTAAAAACAAAACTTGCTGAAAAAATTGAAGTGATTGATTTAAGCTATAAAGTTTTGGAAGAAAAAACCAAACTAATTGCTGATAGAGAAAAACAGATTGCTGATCACCAGGTAAAAGTGGTGGAACTGAATAGAAAACTAGAGCAGTTCAGAAATTCCTCTGCTATTCTTGATCACCTTGTTAGTGATCAAGGTTCCTCTATTAAGAGAGGAGGAATTGGTTATCATGAGGTTCCACCACCGTATAATCACAATTACACTTTTAACCCTAGTGTTCAGAAATCTGTTGACTTTGAGGTTGCTCAGACAGTACCAGTTAAAGTAACTTGTAAAGAACCAAATGTTAGTGGAGGCGAAACAAGTTCGCCTGTTTCAAGTGTTAAAATTTCTGATCCAAGTCCAGTCTCATCGGATTCGGATAAGTCATCCGAGTCTGGTAAGGCAAAAGAGGAGGTGGTATTACCCAATGGTGGAGAGAAAGATAAGACGAATAAAAAGAGTACTCCACTAAACCTGTATGTCCCACCATATGTGAGACGAACGGGCTGTAATAAAGCCTCGACATCTAAAACACCGGTTGATAAAAAAGTTGAGCATAGGTGTTGTTTTAGGTGTAATCAATTAGGACATCTTGTTGCAGATTGCCCTCTGAACCAGCGATTCAGAGGTGTGAGGCCTACTAAAACTGAGAATAAACCTAATGGTAATCATAATACTGGTAAAAATGAAAACCATTCAAAATTCAGAAATGTGACTAATTCAGGTTTTCATAGAAACAAATCTCAGTTTTACACTGCTAATAACCAAACCACAAGCTATAATTCTTTCAATTCACAAAGGTTTGGAAGGCCTCACAATCAATCTTCAAGGAGATATCCTAATAGGACTTACAGGAATTATCCAGATACTAACTTTGGAAAGCCAAAGTTTGGGATGTATAGATCCAAGACCAATTGGTCTTGGGTCCCTAAATTCTAATCTTTTGCTTTATTGTGCAGGAACAGTTGAACAGGGCTGCCAACAATCTTTGGGTTGTGGATAGCGGCTGTTCCCGGCACATGACGGGTAACAAATACTTGTTACACGATTTGAAACCTGTTCAAGGAGGGAGAGTGAGCTTTGCCGGTGAAAGTGGAGGCAAGATTACAGGAATGGGAACGGTGTTGAACGGAAAGATGACATTGGAGAAAGTTAACTTTGTGGAAGAATTGAAGCACAATCTGCTGAGTGTGTCGCAGATCTGTGATAAGGAGTACACCGTTCATTTTACAAAGAATGAGGCGATTGTGTTGCAACCTGGTTTTCAGATACCAGAGGAGTGGATTGTGATGAAGGCTCTACGTGAGAGGAATACGTACATTATGGATATGAGGTCGACTGAAATGGCCACGAAAGAATCATGCCTTATGACAAAAGCGAGCGAATCGGAGTCCGAATTGTGGCATAGGAGAATGGGGCACATTCATCTTCGAAAGATGAACCACATTGTCAAGAATGGACTTGTGCTGGGCGTTCCCTTGAAAAGTTTCAATTTTGAAGACAAATGTCTATCGTGCAAGAAGGGAAAGTAGCACAAGAAATTCCATCACACCAAGAAGGTCAATTCAATTGCCAGTACCCTAGAATTGCTTCACATGGATCTCTTCGGTCCCGTGAATGCAAAAAGTCTAGGAGGTACTTCATACTGCTTGGTGATCACTGATGACTACTCACGATATTCGTGGGTATATTTCCTGAAATCAAAAGATGAAACGGCTCAGATGGTGAAGAATTTGATTACCAAAGTTGAGAACGTTATGGATAAAAGGGTTAAGTTCATCAGAAGTGACAATGGAACGGAGTTCAAGAATTTTGAAATGGAGATCTTCTGCCTTCAGAAAGGGATTGAACACCAATACAGCGCTCCGTATACACCGCAACAGAATGGAGTGGCTGAAAGGAAGAACAGAACGTTAATTGAAGAAGCCAGAACAATGCTGGCTGATTCAAAGCTTCCTGTGGTGTTCTGGGCTGAAGCTGTTGCTACAGCCTGCTATATCCTCAATAGAGTCTTGACGGTTAAACAACTTAATAAAACGTGTTATGAGCTTATGCATGGGAGGAAGCCCAACTTGAGTGGTCTTGAACCATTTGGGTCCCCTTGTTCGATTTTAAAGACAAATTCTAAATTTGGTGAAGTAGCCGATGAAGGAATCTTAGTCGGTTATGTTGTTGGGACACCCAACAGACGTGTCTTTAATACATCGACCAGCGAGGTTGAGGTGGTGTGTAACACCGATATCACAAGTTACCAACCGCCAAAACCAAGCAACGGACTTGCTGAGTTTTTCGACTATGTTAAACTTTTTAAGTCTTTTAACATACCATATTTGGATATTGCTGAAGAAGAAGAGAGAGTTGCTACGAAGATGATCCTTGATGAGGAAGAAAATCTATTGCAAAGACAGCTGATCGATAAATGTCAACCTTCCTCATCAAATGCTATCGATACCCCTGCTGCCTCGACTGAAGAAGAATTTTTCAATCCGTTTCACTCTCAGCAAGAAACAATCATTGACGAGCTCTCTTCTAACTTGGAAGACAATTTGCATGTCGGTTCTGTTCCGACCACGAGAATTCATAAAGATCACCCTTTGGAGAATGTGATTGGTCATGTGTCCTCCGGTGTACAAACAAGACGTAGCTTGAATGAGCACACCTGTGTTTATACAAGCATTAAGGAGACAGGCATAATCAACGAGTGCTTGTACACCTGCTTTATCAGCCAGATTGAACCGAAGAATTATCAAATGGCTCTCAAGGACAGCTCGTGGGTCGAAGCCATGCAAGAAGAGTTGGCTCAGTTCAAGAAAATGGAAGTTTGGACTTTGGTTGAAAAACCAAAGAATGTGCATGCAATAGGCACAAAATGGGTGTTTAAGTGCAAGAGAGATGAGAAAGGGATTATTATAAGAAACAAGGCGAGGCTAGTCGTTAAAGGTTTTAATCAACAAGAGAGGATTGATTATAATGAAGTGTTCGCTCCTGTGGCAAGATTGGAAGCCATTAGATTGTTTTTGGCATTTGCTGCTTATAAAAAGATGAAGGTTTTTCAGTTGGACGTAAAGAGTGCATTCCTAAATGGGAAAGTTGATGAGGTTGTGTATGTTGAGCAACCTCCGGGTTTTCCTGACCCAGACTTTCCAGACCATGTGTACAAATTAAGCAAGGCGCTGTATGGACTACATCAGGCACCTCGTGCCTGGTACTCAACTTTATCAGATTACTTGCTTGAAAATGGGTTTGAAAGAGGTCAGATTGATAGCACACTGTTTTTGAAGAGACAAGGAAGCGACTCCCTGCTAGTGCAAGTCTACGTGGATGACATTATTTTTGCTGCATCAAAACTCTCCATGTGTCAAGATTTTGAGGCCGTCATGAAGAAAAGGTTTGAAATGAGTGCTATGGGTGAACTAACTTTCTTTTTAGGATTAAAGGTTGATCAGAAGAAGGAAGGGATGTTCATTCATCAGACCAAGTATGTCCATGATGTGCTCAAACGCTTCAAGATGGAGGACATCACTCCATTCGATACTCCAATCTGCGTCAACCATAAATTGGGTGCTGACTCTGACAATGACGCAGATGTGGACCCAAATCAGTATCGGGCTATTATAGGTTCTTTAATGTACTTAACTGCTTCTAGGCCTGATATAATGTTTGCTGTTTGTCTTTGTGCACGCTTTCAGGCAAACCCAAAAGAATCTCATTTGAAGGGTGCGAAGAGGATACTGCGGTATCTCAATGGCAAGCCGAAGCTGGGGTTGTGGTACCCGAGAGGAGGAGACTTGGAGCTAGTCGCTTACACAGATTCTGATTATGGAGGGTGCAATCAGAGTCGGAAATCAACAACAGGTGGATGTCAGTTTCTTGGTGGCAGATTGGTGTCGTGGCAATGCAAGAAGCAGACTTCAGTCGCAATTTCAACCTGTGAAGCAGAATACATGGCAGCATCCAACTGCTGCTCCCAGATTCTTTGGATTCAACAACAGTTGCGCGACTATGGTCTGAATTTCTTACTTACTCCTATTTGCATTGATAACACAGCTGCTATCTCAGTAACTAACAATCCCGTGAAGCACAGTAAAACTAAACATATTGACATACGTCATCATTTTATACGGGATTGTCCTGAGAAGAAACTGATTGTGCTTGAAAAGGTGGATACGCTTGATAATTTCGCTGATTTATATACTAAAGCGTTTGACAAATCAAGATTTCAAAACCTTATTGAGTTGAATGGGATGATCAATCCCGAGTAACCATGCTTTTTTTGTTCGTTTAAAAAAAAAAAAAAAAAAAAAAACGTCACTATCGCTTAGAATTATGTCGGTTGCCTCAGTTTGAAGGACATGTTTGGTCCTCATTTCTACTTGTAGAATATGAGGATAGCCATTAACCAGATGACTGAAAGTGACCGGGGCGGTTTATGATGTGTTTTCATTCTTTCGCTTAAAATTAGTCAATCATACTTAGTTAGAAGGACACATACTAGTATGTGGTCGGTCCAGCTGATCCATTGGATCTTCGGGATAGCCGTTGACCTGAAGACTTGACTTGATCGGGGCGTTTGAAGTCATAAATTTTTTGAGGGAAATGAAATTATTTTTCAAGTCTA
The DNA here is from genome assembly GCF_021521415.1 of Bidens hawaiensis. Lineage (NCBI taxonomy): Eukaryota > Viridiplantae > Streptophyta > Magnoliopsida > Asterales > Asteraceae > Bidens > Bidens hawaiensis. The sequence goes on from NW_027494628.1 coordinate 5,388, forward strand.
CTACTTCGTAAGAAGTTACTTTACTATGTTTAACAGAAAATTGATCCAACCTTGGAAAATGATAGATATACTGCTTTTGTGTGCTTAACTAGTGAAGTTATTAGGCTTAAAAGGCTTTAGAACAGTCATTGTATGTCATGGTAGCTTTTTATGGTGCGTAAAAGTAGATGTGATACAAACTAAACCTACTCGATTTTACGTGGAAACTCCTTAAGAGTTTTGCATGTCTTCATATATATCTTTCCAAATGATAGGCAGAAAAGCGATTACCCAGTCATACACGAGCCTGTTAGTGTTCTGATTCCCGTAAAGATAGTGTGTGAAGAAACTGCAGTGATCCAGATTCGGGACTTGCAGTTGATTACTACTCTGAAGTCTATGCAAATGTTTATTAAAATAAAAAAAAATAAAAAATAAAAAAATAATATATGAGTTATTGAAACACTCTAAGAGCTGAAAATGTCAAGACTTCTCAATCATGGAGTAAGAAAGAGAACGGGAAGCAGATGAAGAGTACTTACAAAACTTAATCAGACACTACGGGTCGAAGTCAATTCGGGGTGACTTGGGGAAAGCCAAATACGCTTTATGAATAGATAGGAGGCATCATAATCTCTGAGTTGTTGCTCACTTAAATTTTGAGGCTTAATTGAACTTAACTCGTATCACTGAAACGATGAAAACCATCTTAAGTTATTTACCTGCCTACAACCTGTTTCTTTATGTCATAATACAGCTAAACATGGATCTATGTGACAGTCACGTAGTTAGTATGATTCCTGTTCGGATCTTTTCTAAAACGTAGTAGTCCCTATCGAGACTGAAATTTGATCCCTTGTACTTTAATTTTTTAAAAGTTTTTCGTACTTAGGTAGTTTATGATTTTATAACTGGTTACTTGGACTTGATCGTGTCATTTAATTCTTTAAAGGGAGTTTTAAAAAGTTAATTGCAAAATGTTCAAATTATAAGGGTTGATTTTGTAAATATAGGCGAAGTTGTTAAAAAGGCGAACTTGTGAATAACTTCGCCTAGGCGAAGTTAACCGTAACTTCGCCTGTATAACTCCGCTCCTATATAAGGATTTTCAAAGGTCAAACTGTTCATAATTTTCAAATTCAGCGAACTTACTCCGATATTCCAGCGAACTTGTCGTTTTTCCGATTTCTTGTTCTTTTTCTCAGTTTCCGTTACCGATTCAAGGTTCGTAGTGTCGTTATATCTTATAATCGATGTTCATGGTTGTTAATCCTAGGTTGTTTCGACAACCGGTTAGTGACCTCGGACGTTCGAACCTTATACCCCGGTTTCAAACTTGTTTTAACGTGGTGGTTCACACATTGATCGTCTAGATAACCTTAAAATCATGTTTTTCGGATTCCTTAATCACGAAATCACCAACGGCACGTTGTTTCATAAACCTTACTGTCGCCGATTCAGATTCAGGCGAACTTAAGGATTAGGCGAAGTTATCCGCAACTTCGCCTGAGGTTTAACTTCGCCTGAGGCGATGTTGTGGTGAGGCGAAGTTATCATTAACTTCGCCTGGACCCTTTTTTAATTATTGTTTATTAGACGAACTTAAAGTTGAAGTGAAGTTGTGCCCAACTTCGCCCCAACTTTAACTTCGCCTATACAGATTTTATCACAACTTCGCTCATGGTAACCAGCGAACTTGTGTTATGCCTTAACGTTTATCTAACTTGGTTCGTTTGTTGCAGATATGGCTGCAGTAGCAGGTGCTGGAGGTGCTGGAGGAGATGACGGAGATAATCAGAGGCAATTCTTCCCGGGTCACAATATGTATATCACCTTAGACCCGGAAGCGAAAGGAGTTGAGGATTACCGCGAGATTATTACATTCCTCCTTCGCTCGAGGATATTCCAAGCAATCACTACGACTCTGCCGATTTCCTTACCCAATATTGAGGATTTTTGGCAGACGGTGGAATACGATTGCCGCGTTGAGCCCCCGGTTATGCCAGCAACCGTCAACAATCAAGAGGTTCAGTTCTCATCTGAACAAATACGGGTGGCTTTACGGTTCGGTGAGGAGACTAGGGATGACCCTACAGAGTTTGTGGCTCCGTTCCGTGATGGAGCGTTTCTCCGAATGGGCTATTCTGGTCCATTAGGTGATACTCAGAGGAGGAAGGGTTTCCTACTCGATCAGTGGCGCTTCCTCATGCACGTAATGATTGTCTGCATGTCTGGGAGGAAGGCGGGCACTGATGGTATGGGTGCGACCATGCAGTCAGCAATGACTGCTCTGACTTATAACAAACGTTATAGCTTTAGTAAGATGGTCTTTTACGAGATCGATAGACAGAGAAGAGCGATGGCCCGTGAGAGGTTCATCATGTATCCAAGATTCATTCAGATGATCTTGAATCATGTTGCTCCCACGTTGCCTCAACGACGTCTAATAAGATACGTGGAGAGTGTGAGCAAACGTATCTTCGCTCAATGCCGAACATCCAGCGCGAGGAGCAAGCCTGAACTGCGTCCAAGGCATACTCCACTCTTTGGGTATTTAATAAACCCGGGGTATGTGCCAGCTCGTGGGGATGAGTTCAGAGACCCGGCACCACAACAGGCAGGAGCATCTCAAGCAATACCTGCTGCTCCTGTTGTGTCACCGGAGGAGGAAGTGGACCTTCATGCAGAATTCGGAGGTCAAGGATTCTTCGATATGGATCGGGTGGATCCAGAGGAGAACGTTTAGATCCCAGTTGAATGTGTCTCGACTGTGCGTGTTACTAGAGCAGCTACGACGGTGGCTGACTCAGATCTTGATGATGTTATGGATGAGGCGAGAAGGATGTTGGTGACTCGAGAGAGGACGTTAGGGAAGAGAAAGAGGACAATTGATGATAGTGAGTCAGAAGAAGAAGAAGAAGATATTCACAAACCGATCAGACGTTCAAGACGGGAAAGGACAGGTGCAGGTATGGGATCTGGAGAGACTTCAAGAGTTGTACGTTTCGCTCCGCCGGCACTGTCAGGTATGTCGATTGTTCCTACATCACTACAGGTCACAAGTTTAAGCGCCGCGGATGTTCCCGTGGTGGCTACATCATCAGCTTTCGGCATTTCATCTACTACTTGTCAGCTGACGACTCCGGAGGTTGTGTGTTTACCACCTCCAACGCTTACTCCTTCAGAGGTGGTTGAACAATTTGTTGAGTCGACAGTCGTTGCAACTGCAGGGTTGTCGGTCACGATACCACCTGTGGTTACGTCCACAACTGCTTCTGATGTCCCGGTTTCATTCGAAATCCCTGCTGAGTACACTCAAGACGCATCTCACATGAGGTTTGATTTCGATGCAACCCTCTCAGACTCGGAGAGAATAGCTGCACTTGAGCGGGTCGTGGCAGAACAATCAAGGGTGAATCTTGTCCAGACCCAGGCTATTCAACGCCTAGTAGCATAAAATCAACTACAGTCGTCCCTCCTGGTTGAACATGGGAGAATTATAGATGCTATGAAGGAGTTCTTGGCATCTCAGGGGGGGACAAGCTGTAAAGGCGACGAGTTAAGGACAAAGAAGAGAAATGATAGAGACGATGATCCCAATGCATCGAAAGGTGCAGGTGGTGAGTTGCCAAGAACTACTCAAGCTCTTGGGACTTCCACAGCTCAGGGGGAGTCTGCAGGTGCAGTTGGTGGTGATGAGGTGGTGATGGTTGATGATGAAGATGATGTGATTGATGCTTTGAAAGAATTAGATGATGATATGTTTAGTGATGATGTGTTGTTTGATGATGATGTGCTGCCAATTGTGGAGATTGAGAAGATTGGCGCACAGATTGTGATTGAAGAAGATGTTGAAGAGGGTGAGATAATTGAGGAAAATGTTGAACACGAGATCCCAGATGTTGAGAAAGCCGATATGGGTAATGAGATGGCATATGATGAGACTGAATGGGAGGAGCAGCCTAGGTGGAAGGAAGGCTATGCTCATTGGTTTATCAAAACTAAGAAGCCTGCTGTTCCAACCATGTTCAAGAAAAGTTATAATATCAAAGGCTACGCTGAGTCGAAGAAAGGAATTATTTGTTGGCTATATGATGAACAGCTAAAAGTGTTCGTGGTGAAAAGATATGATGGTATTCAATACTTTAAGAGAACGTTGAGATCTCTCAATACATTGCCTGAATGTGAGGTGAAGGATTTGGCTAGATTGGGGTTGATTAATAGAAGTGACGACAACATGGCCAGAGTTATTGGGAAGATCGTGTGGAAAGAAAGTATTAAAGAAAAGAAGTTTGAGTTATTAAAGCCACAGAAGGGAAAGCTAGTGGAAGATAAAGAAAGGGGAATGAGAGCAGATGGCAAGCCTTGGATGGTAATGAAGTACAAACCGATTCGATGTCTTAAAGATGTGCCAATGAAGACAATGCCAAGGATGTGTTAAAGAACCTTAAATGGTGGTATGTTGATTGCCAGACTGCTGAAGCCGTGATGGAAGACGAAGACGAACAAGAACTGCTAAGAGTGTATGATCCGATGCATCTTGTTAATTTATCGAAAGCTGATCTGCAGGTGTTAAATGAAAAGAAGATATTTTATATTCCTGCTTGGAAAGACGAAGCGAGGAAATATCAGCGAGTAGTCACGGTATGTGTGAGAGAAGGAGTACATGCATGAAGACAAAGAGATTGAAGGTTACAAGACACGTGCTTGAAGATCAAGACATGAAGCTACTGCCAAGGGGGAGTCTGTTGGTGCATAATGTCAGTAGTTCATAGTCTAGTGTCTGTAATCGAGTCTGTAATGTTAATTATGTTTTATATATGTCTTAAGCGAAGTTACTGACAAGTTCGCTGTTTAGGCGAACTTGTTAGTCAAGCGAAGTTATGGACAACTTCGCCTGAACATGCCAGGCGAAGTTGTCGTGTATTTATATACCTAGGTTACGGCTTGGTTAAGAGTCGGAGTTCCAGTTAGTTGTTCGTGTTAGTTTGTTCGAGTTGTTACGAGAGCTGTAACGTGTGTCTGTAATAGTGATATCGTATCACGTGTTTGATTTATTATATAACGTGTGTTCGTTTCGTGTGTTCGTGTGATTCGTGTTCTATACTCGTAACGATCTACGCAGGGATTCCGCACCTGAGTTGATCGAGATATCTCGTACGATCCGTCCAGGGAACCTACAATCTCAGTTTAAACATTAACTTTGACATTTATAGAAACCTGAAACCGAGGGAAGGCATATTTTCTCATATTGTTTTAAAACTCGTTAAATTGTTTTAAGTTCTTTTTGTTAATCAAACCAAACAACCAAATATTTGAATTTATTTTCTGCACTTAGATTAATATAGATAAATTACATAGCTACTTAGTAACATATTTTCCACAAACATCATGTGTTAGATACCCGATTACTGCTATCTAATTAGTTGTAATCGGTTTATTATTGAATGAGTCTTCGACATCACGTCAAATTTTTGCAAGTTTCCAAGGAGTAGTGCGCAACGTGTGTTAACTTTTGTAGTTATTTCTGTTATTTCAGGTTTATGCTGGTTGTGTTAATGTGCAGGTACTTACAGATGTATGCATACTAGAAGCTCCAACAGGTCATCACCACTAGTATTTGATCCCAAGATTGAACGGACACCTAGAATAAATCGAGTGTTACTTAGGGAGAAGAAGCTTCTTGGTTCTCGTACTACATCAAACAGCCCTATGGATTCACTAGTTCCCACTTCGGGTCAAACATTGCCATCTACACCTCCACCAATTCCACCTCCACCGATTACTACTACCATACCTACTTCATCAAGTGAATTGAAACCAACTCACACAACCGAACGCATAAATGCTCAATTTACCTACTCAACATCATCAACATTGCCACCTATTTTCAACCTTTCTCCTACCTTTGGTGCATCATCATCTCAAAAAAACCAACAACCAACCTTTCAACAACCACAATCAAGTTACCAATATCAACCCCCACCTTTTATGCAATATTCAAGAACACAAGGTGACGGTTACGGGTATGGGTTTGACAGTGAATTTGAGGGGTATGAAGTGGAAGGTTACTATGCGAGAAGTGATGGAAGTCAAAGGGTAAATCCAGGAAATTTTGCTTATGGTCAAGGGCAACTAACGGAACCGGTGCAAGACTTTAATAGACAACCGCCGCCGGTTGTTCAACAACAAGTTCAACGACAACCGGTTATTATTCAACAACAAGCTCCACAACAAGTGCATCCACAAGGGCAACAACAAGATCAACAATTTCAACAACAATTGCCCAACCCACAGTTTCAACAATTTTCACCTCCAAGGCCCGTTTATAGGCAAATGGGTCAACCAAGAGTACCAATGGGGGTACCAAGATGGATGCAAGAGAGATGGTAAGAGGGATTGAGGCTCATTTTCGACCGATAACCACTAACAATCTGTCTCCGGTAGTTATTCCTCAAAACCAACAAGGAATAACATTTGAGGTGACGACCAATTCCCTCTAAAGTCTACCAAAGTATAAAGGTTTAGCAACGGAGGAACCTTACTTTCACTTGGAATCATATGACTCAATTTGCAACATGATTGGGGTCTTGGGTTTTCGTTGGATGAGGTTAAGTTGGCTTGTTTCAATTTCGTTGGAAGATAAGGCAAAGAGATGGTTTTACACATTACCTTCCGCATCCATCTATACTTGGGCCGAGATGCAACAAAGATTCTTGGAAGAATTTTACACGGCCCAAAGACTAATGATACAAGAAGGAGTTTGAGAACTTTCCAACAACAATCGGGTGAAATGTTTCATGAAGCATTTAAGCGGTTCAATATGATGATTAAAAATTGTCCTCATCATGGTATTGCTCTTTGGGAGTTATTGAATGCATTTCATGAGGGGTTGAGTATGGAAGATGAACAAAATTTGATGTCGATTACCATGGTTCATTTGTTACTAACTAGAACAAGATGATTTGGCGTTTTTGGAGCAAATGGCAGTCACATCAAAAAGAAAGGCTCAAACGGGAAGAAGAGCAAGGCTGACAATTGGAAGACCACAAGTACAAGCTGTGGAAGGAGGGATACAAGCTACTAATCAGGTAATCAATGTTTGTACAAATTGTAATGAGTTGGATCATGCTTCGGAGGTGTGTACGGTGGGACAAGTACAAGTAGAGGAGGTGAATGCACTTCAAGGTGGAGGTGGTAAAATTACAATATGAACTCAAACACTTACCACCCAGGGTTGAGAAATCATCCTAATTTTTGCTAGGGAATTCCGAACACTCAATCCAACCCGAATTTCCAAGGGAATCAAGGAAATTATGTTCCTCCTCAACAATATAACAATCAAAGTAATTTTCATGGCAGGAATAATCAAGGGTTTCAAGGTCAAAGTGGGTATTCGGGTCAAAGTTCATCAAGTGGGAATGAAGTTATGGAGATGCTCAAGGTGATGCAACAAGACATGCAAGGGAGAAATCAGCTTGATAAAATTCGCATGCAAAAGGATGAGGTCCGTGACAAAGCCATTCAATCATTGACCACTCAAATGGGTCAACTTTCAACTGATGTGGCGAATTTGACAAAAAACAACTTGAGCTTAAAGAAGGGGAACAACGTGCATATCAATGCGGTAAGTCTTTTACCTAATTTTGGAATTTCTAGTGTTCAAGTTGATCCAACAACATAACTTGTTGAGGGGGTGGTGGAGAATGTTAGTGATGAGATTGAAAATGTGGGTAATTATAAAACAGTTTTTCAAAATAACTCTAAACTAAAACCGAATGAAACATATTTTTGTGAAAATTGTTCTTGTGATAAATGTTTAAATGACAAATTAACCAAAATAAGGGATGAGAGTGTTGATAATAATACTATCCGAGTAAACTTCAAGACCTAGGAGTGTCCCTTTATCAATCCAAATTAGTGAATTTAAAACTGATTGGGCACTGTTAGATCTTGGAGCTTGTGTTAGTATCATGCCCGGTAGTTTATATGATCAGTATGAGTTCGGTCTGCTACAAAAAGTAAACACCACCATGGTTTTAGCCAATCAAACCCATACACTTCCTTGGGCAAGATACATAATGTGATGGTACATGTGGAGGATTTTTGTTACCCAATTGACTTTCTAGTACTTGAATATGCTAAAAATGTAACTAACACGCAACCCACAGTCATATTGGGTAGACCCTTCCTTGCCACTTCACTTGCAGTGATTGATTGTGCTAAGGGGACACTGGGAATTAAATATGGGAATCGTGATAAGCGGTTATTTTTATTTGAAAACACTACTGACCCTATTGTTGACAAGGAAAGCCTGGTGGCGGATTTTGTTAACAAGTGTGTATCCTTGAGCAAGGATCACATGAAAGTGGAGTGTTTTGGGATTGACAGGTCAATTGAGAAGAAAAACGTTGAACATCAACAGAGTGAGAAGGTGGCAGGAAAAGGTGGCCGAACAAAGAAGATGAAAGTGAGACATCCACCTAACCTAAATGATCCAGGGAGGAGGATGAGGATGTTCGGGCCCGACCCTGGTTTGCTGGAAGACTGGCAACAGTTGCTTAAAAAAGAGCGTTTTGATAATTAGAAGGCTGCACGGGAGTGGGTTAGTCACCCACCTTGAATGTCATAAAATTTTCAAAAAGGTGGTATTGTACATTTTGTATATTTTTATTTTTATTTTTATTTAGCATTATACTTTCTAGTTTCTTTGTTATTAATGGTATTTTAAGCATACCATCTTAGCAAAAACCAAGTGTGGGAAAATTCTTATGGATTTCTCTTCGACATTGTGTTGGGAACAACACGGGTTTTTCATGGGGGTAGGGTAATTTTCACGTTTTAAAAAATAATAAAAAATAAAAAACAAAAATAAAAAATAAAAAAATGTGCCAAAACAATACATTGGGGATAATGTATCCCAAGTGTGGGGATGTGGAGATATTTTTGAGAAAATTTTTGTGTGTGGTTCAAAAGATGTGTTGAGATAAAGGTCCCTTTTCATGGTCATAATTCTCTTGTGTGAGTGTTGTCAAGTTTTAAAAGAAATGGTAATAAATTTTTTGCTAAGTGTGACATGTTTTTGGTTATTTATTTCACGTAACATGCCATAACAAATTTTGGGTTGGAACTTTATACCACGGGTTTTCATGGTTTGCATTATTTGAAGATAGCAGTGTGACCCTTCTTGTTAGAACTTGTGTAATGAATGCGTTCCGAGACCTTAGCTTGGAATTGGTGCAAAAATGATAAAGACATTTAGGTATAACCTCGTCTAGATGAGTGCGAGTGTGGGTTTTGGGGGTTGGGACTCATAAATTATGCATATCAGCGTGATTGGGCCTCGTTTGGATGAGTGCGAGTGTTGGTTCCTTTAGAAGCCATTTCTTGGGCTCATTGTTTATCAATCAACCCCGTTGTTAAATTTGCGAGATGATCCGACTTAGTAGGTTATTTCGTGAAATTGTATTGTTGTTGGTAATTGATTTGAGTATTTGGTATTATGTTTGTTAGAATGTAGAGAGTATGAAAAAAAATAGAAAAAAATATGAGATTCATTATTCAAAGTATGGAGATTCAAAAAAAAAAAGAAAAAAGAAAAAAAAGGTTTTTGGTGTATATAGTTGTTTATTTTAGTTTTATGTTTTCTTAAATGTGTGTAATAAGCCGGATCGGATCGCCTGAGCTACTTTCAATATTCTCATTTCGTACCCGAACACTTGGCTCCGTTACAACACATGATAAGCCCTCTTGATTTGCACGACTGTCTATGCATTTATTAGGTGGGGGTTCGATAGTTACACAAGCTTATTATAGTAGATTGGAACACGTGCAATTTGGTGGACTAGAACATCATGCTAGCTTTGAGAAAAGTTATTGAGTGGAAAGTTCAAGAGGGTTGTCTTGCGTGAAAGAAAAACAGGACACGTCTTATTTTTGGTTGAATTTCTAGGTTTGATAAATAAGCGTGTTAATGCAAATACGAAACACGTGGGAATTGGGTATCACTTGGGACCTTAATCGAGATGCATTTTGTTTAATGATTTTATGTTTAACTTTGAGTGATTGAGTTGCTTGAGGGCAAGCAACGGGTAAGTGTGAGAATGTGACGGGTGATCCATTGGACAACTCTTAAGTGATATAAGACCTTTAATAATCATGCATATAGTCGGTTTACTTTGTGGAATTAGTTTACTATGGTTACTCATATAATTACAGGTAGGAGGACGTAAAGGACAAAATCACGAGAATGTGGGCGAAAACGGCAAAGAAAACGGAGTTGAAACGAGAAAGTTATGAAGAAAACAAGGATTCAAGAATGGAATCCACTGTAGCTTACGGTGGCCACCGTAAGCTACGGTAGCCATTGAAGAAAATGGTCACCGTAAGGAAATTTTTTCCCACCGTAGCTTTTTGGAAGCCACCGTAAGCTACGGTGGCCAACGTAGCTTATGGTGGGCCTGACGCTGAAAGTTGTAACAACTTTTATAACTCGCTTTTTGGACGGCTTTTGACATTCTTATCATATCTTTTCAACCTAGAGCGACCTAGAGGAGATTTTGTGGTGGAAGAACATTATTGTGAATGTGGTTATCATTAGAGACCCGATTTTGATTCATACACAAACTTTAATCGAAGGGATGATGAACAGAAACATGCTCGGCTAATTCTCTGTGTTTTCCCTCGGATTGTAAGGTTTATTTATGAATGTTTGATTGAATGTTTATGCAATTGCTGAGATAATAGTTTGATCTTATTGATTTCATTATTATGGTGTTTATGAATTGATTGATAGATCGTTAGTTTATTGAGTTCGTATTCTAAATCGTCAGTTCTTGGTGTTTTAAGCAATCGAGATTAATCGGAAGGGATTCGGGGTTGGATAAACCAATTGGTTTTTGAATGATTACCTTTCGTTATATAATCCAAGTACTTTATCTTCAATTATCGCATTCGTTTTCATAAGCACAGACTTTATTTATTGTTCATTTCAGTTTAAACATTAAATTTGACATTCATAGAAACCTGAAACCGAGGGAAGGCATATTTTCTCATATTGTTTTAAAACTCGTTAAATTTTTTTAAGTTCTTTTTGCTAATCAAACCAAACAACCAAATCTTTAAATTTATTTTCAGCACTAAGATTAATATAGATAAATTAAATAGCTACTTAGTAACACATTTTCCACAAACTTCATGTGTTCGATACCCGCTTACTGCAATCTAATTAGTTGTAATCGGTTTATTATTGAGTGAGTCTTTGACATCACGTCAAATTTTTGCGCCGTTGCCGGAGAGTAGTGGGCAACGTTTGTTAACTTTTGTAGTTTTTTTTTCTGTTATTTTCGTGTTTATGCTGGTTGAGTTAGTGTGCAGGTACATACAGATGTATGCATACTACAAGCTCCAACAGGTCATCACCACTAGTATTTGATCCCGAGATTGAACGGACACTTAGAAGAAATCGAGTGTTACTTAGGGAGAACAAGCTTCTTGGTTCTCCAACTACATCAAACAGCACCATGGATTCACTAGTTCCTACTTCGGGTCAAACATTGCCATCTACACCTCCACCAATTCCACCTCCACCGATTACTACTACCATACCTACTTCATCAAGTGAATTGAAACCAACTCACACAACTAAACCCATAAATGCTCAATTCACCTACTCAACATCATCAACATTGTCACCTATTTCCAACCTTTTTCCTACCTTTGGTGCATCATCATCTCAACAAAACCAACAACCAACCTTTCAACAACCACAATCAAGCTACCAATATCAAAATGGGTCAACCAAGAGTACCAATGGGGTTACCAAGAAGGATGCAAGAGAGATGGTAAGGGGGATTGAAGCTCATTTTCGGCCGATAACCACTAACAATCCGTCTCCGGTCGACTTCATCAACTACCTTTTAGATTCCTTTTCCCGATTACAAAAATGATATAGTTTCGAGATTGCCATTGTTTATAACTGCATTACCCGTTTCAGATGGGAAACAATTTTTGTTTTCTCAGCTTCATGACCACCTATTATGGTACTCAAAACAATTCTTTCATCTTCACTTGATGCATGCTCCCTCTCGAACTTAACTCCTTTGTTCGAATCGTTCATTCGGATCACCCGAACTTTGCGTGAACCTCATGCAAAATCCAACGTCAACTTTGTTGGTTTGTTGCTTTTCCACATTTTCTATTCTACCATGACAACCCGTAACATGAGACGAAACTACATCCTTGTGCACTTCACCTAACACGGTTTTTTTCTCTTCTTGTCCGGATACTATCACGGTTACGTCTTGATCAACCGTACTTTATTCTTCAACCACAATTTCCTCATCATCTAGATTCAAAATTACAGTAGATGATTTCAAGGTTACCTTTAACTGATTCGACTCTGGCTCTACTTGCTAACTTGCCCACCAAAGGAGACTACTTCAAACAACTAGTCTAACAGTTTTGGTTTGAATTCGGTGAAGGCTGCGTATTTTTCCTGAACCTCGGTCATATTAGCCTCCACATCTCATGGTTCTTTTTCTTTAACCACAACTTCATTACCTTCCTCCCTAGTTTCCCAACAATATTTTGCCATATGCACCTTTTGTCCATAGTTATGACACCTAAAAGGAAATTGCTTTGGTTGGTAACTTGATTCCTTGTCTCGGTTCTTTTCGTATGATGAATCATCTTCGGAGTTTTCAACTCAACTCTTTCTATTCCATTCTTTCTTCTTTGGTCGTTCACGTTTCTCAAGCTCCCAGTACTTACTCTTTCCTTTCTCTCCATAACGTTTCTCACTTTTGTTGAACCGATGCTTCTCATTCTTTCAGACATGCAAGGCTTCGCTCTCAGTTGAAACTGACACACATGCAAACTGTTTTGCTAAGGCTTATCTTCCGGTAAGGATATTCTCGAACTCGGCTATACTTGGTTGGGTCGTCCATCCTTGAATAGCGGTAACGAAGTTACGATACTTCGGCCTTAAACCATAGATGAGTATTCAGTTCCTACGAGCATCACTAACCCGAGACTCTGGATCAAGTTCTCCAATCTCGCGACATAGATTCTTGACTTTATGAAAATATTTATGAGAATGTCATCAGCTCACCTTCGACTAGTTGCAATCGAGCATCGTTCTTTTTCTTGAATTAGGTCTCCAGCGTATCCCATGCTTGCTTTGGGTATTCGAGATATTGAATATGATCAAGAACATCATCATCATCGACCATTTACTTGATGATATTGCATAAACATTTATGCGACTCTTTTTATTAAGATTTAAACAAGAATGGAATTCACACTACTAGAACAAAAGAAAACTGATGGGTTTATATGACACCTAATACCGTACTCCTAATCAAATTAGGAAACGTAATCAAACTAGACTTCTAATTAATTTAATAATAAATAAAAAGATAATTTTGTAACAAGTTATTCAACCTGGTCCATGAACTTTAGATCTCCACAAACACCCCCCCCCCCCCCCCCGAGATATTCTGTACCACTCTTATACTTTTTCGTATTAACCATTCGGGCCCTTCAAGTTGGTATTGCTCCAAGTTATAGCCATAAGCCAAAGAACTAGAGTAGATCCAGAGTACGTGTTGGTAGATATGAAATTCATATCGATAAAGATCACCCGCGTATAATGGATAAAGATCACTAGTACAATCACAACCGTTGTAACTCAGCTAACAAATTTGTAGGTCTGACAACCACATCTCACCAAGTTTTGTATAGAGAGGGATGGGTAGAGCCTTGTTGGGTGTGAAAAGAGGCGACATATGGAGTCTTGTTGGGTGTGATGCCATGAATCCATATACCTAATAATAAAAAACTTAGGGGACATATATCTCAATTCTAGGCCTCCTCAATTGTGTTTTCCTGATTTAAATAATAAAAAACAGCACCGTACCTAGCAATTCCACAAATAGCAAATTGTTTGGAGATGAGTGAAATGCGATGGAAAAAAGTGATGTGACGCTAATGAGAGAGAGAGAGAGAGTTGCATAATCAAAAGGATGGGTGGGATGTACCCATAGCATCATAAGAGACTTAACCTTGATGAGCTTAATCCTAAGATTATCTATTACCACAAACTCAATATGCACTTGATTTGCTTAAGAGAGTCGTGTTTATAAAATTGACCTAAACAAGTTTACCGCATAATGTTAGGCCCTTTTTGATAGATGGTCTTCTGATTATGAACAAACATCTAGGATACCATGTTAATCAACACAAACACACAAAACGGGCCCTTCTTGATAGATGGTCTTCTGATTATTAACAAACTTCTAGGATACCATGTTAATCAACACAAACACACACACTTACAAAAGATTGAATTGCAAATATGAGCAACATAACTTGTGGTTGAAACAAGAATTTGATTAACAAACAAACTGATAATATATATTGTTGTGATCAAAGACTTTTTGAAAGAATCTAACTTTACTTAAATAACCAGAAGAGTTGTGTCGTTTGATGAAGGGGGCGTTGTTATGTAAGTGTGTGTGTTTGTGTAATGTGTGGATTAACATGATTATCATCAAACGTGTTATGTTTGTTGGCTTGCAGCCCAAACAAACATGATCTGGCCCAAACATCATCCTAAAGACCAAACTAAAACATGCCCTAACGGGCTAACCATGTTATGCTCAAAACGGGCCCAGAAGCAATGTTCTTAACGTATTGACTAAACTTGACATAAATAACGAAAGTAATAAGATAAAACCCTAATTAATTATCAGGTAACATGGAACACTAGGAAAGGAGGAGAGAATGTTTTTAATTCATTGTAAGGCTCACATAAAATTAAACTACACACAAAAGTTAGAAGATATTTTTTATAAGCAACATGTATATAATTTTATCCATACATCATACATGCAAGATCAAACTTTTTTGTCAATAATTTGTAACTATGTCACGAATATTTTTCATATATCTAAAGATGATTTAAATTTATTTTTTGGGGTAAAAAAGCCCGCATATAAAACAGTGGAACATAGCCTCGAGACAAGTTACACTTTAACAACAGAGACAATATGGCACCAAAATCCAAAATAAAAGTTACTAAAACATCGTGACAATTGAACTTATATATATATATATATATAGGGGATGGTTCAAGAGAGAAATGATATTATTGTAACAAATGTGAAAAATGAATATGGACCACTAGTTTTGTTTTAAGTTTTAAATGCTTAAAGTTAAATAAAGAAAATATTAATTATTTTCTTTCTTCAATTAATATAACTAATAAACCATAATACTTATCTATTTAATTAATATAACTAATTAAATTATTATAATTAGAAAATATTAAGAACTCATTTATTTTTATAACTTACTTTTTTTTTTAAAAATTTTTATCCTACACAAGTATAATTTATTCATATATTAAAATTTCTTTCTATCGAAAACTAATTTCTTCCAACTCAATATATTAATATTCATCAACACATACTTACATTATGATGAATAATACCAAAAAACTATTTTACATGTATTTGCATTAGATATCAACAAAAAACATACTACCTACACAAAAACGTATAATCTACACTTGTTCTAAGAATAAGACAACATATAACCTACACACGAAAAACATTTAACCTACACACAAAATTCATCATCAATAAAATACACACGCACACGAAAACATTTAACCTACACACGAAAAATATATAACCTATACACGGAAATTTTAGCTTACACAAATACAATTTATTAATACATTAATTTCATTTTATTCAGAACCAATTTCTTCAAACTCAACATATCAATATCCATCAACACGTAGTTACATTGTGATGAATAATACAAAAAACTATCTTACACATGTTTGCATTAAATGTTAATGAAAAATATACAACCTACACAAAACATATAACTTACACTTGTTCTACGAATAAAAAACATATAACCTACATACGAAAAACATATAACCTACGCATGTGTAGGATATATGTATCTTTGTGTAGTTTATATAATTGTTGATGTCGAATTTCATATGTAAGTTGTATGTTGTACGTATTTACCGCTCAAAGCAAGTGTAGGTTATATAACTTTGTGTAGGTTGTATATTTATTGTTTACATTTAATGCACACATTTGTATGATATTTTTTTATTATTATTTATTATAAAAAAATTTATAGGCATACCAATCGAAAAAAAATATATATTATGTTTTGATATTAGTGTTAAAAAACATGATAATAAATTGAGTGGAAATTATTTTTTTAACATAAAGAATAGTATTATATGAAAAAATTGTATTTATGTTGAATAAAATTAAAAATGTGTAAATAAAAAATAAAACTAAATTAGTGTTTTTATCTTTTTAATTATTATAGTTAAATTAGTAGATATATTAATTAGAGATATATTCATTATGGTTATATTAGTTGTATTAATTGGAGAGAGAGAGAGATTGCATTTATTGTTGCATTTACATCTTTTTTACTTATTTTTAAATATTTAAAACCTAAAATAAAACTAGTGGCTTATATTCATTTCTCTCATTTCTTGAAATAATTTTATTTCTTTCTTGAACTTAAACATATATATCTATATATATATATATATATATATATATATATATATATATATATATATATATATATATTGTGAACGACCAACAAATTTATATTAAAATTAAAACGAGCTAGCAGGAAGCTAAAAACACCCAATACAACCACCGAAACAAGCAAACGAAAAACCATACCCAAACCACCCGAAAACAACTGAAACCCTCACAAAAAAACTAAAGACAAACCACTCTACCTTGACCAAAAGTAACCATTAGAAATCCAAGCAAATTAAAACTACCACCAAGATCTTACCTAACAACACCAATACTAATTCGTTGGAATTTTGTATGACATTGGAGTAGATACCAATTTTGGAATAAGATTAAAATACAAAGTTGACATAGGTTCCTTCTATTTCGGTCAAAGATTTGTTGGGTTTGCATAGATTCCTCCATTTTCCAAAAACAAAAGCAAAAGCTTTTAATGTGGTGTGCATGACGACAATTTGGTGCATGTGGCGTTCGCGTAATGCTTTAGTTTTTTAGGGTAAACCGATTAACCTTAATAATATGGTTGGTGAGATTAAGGTGCCTAGTTTTATGTGGGTAAAGAACCCGGGAAAGAATACGAGACTCACGTGGGAGAAATGACGTGGCTTTAATTTCATATAGTAAGAGCGTTCGAGTCGCTTTTGTTTTATTTGTGTTTGGGTTGGTTGAGGTTTTTCACATTTGGGGTTGTTTTTCGTGTATTGGTCGCTGCTAGTGTCTTACTTGTAACGATTGTTTATAATAAAATTTTGGTTGGCCGTTTAAAAAATACAAAGTACAATAAAAATAAAAAGGGTTGAAAGTGATCTAATTCATTGATTTTAGATTTAAAATTCTATGGTGAAATTCTATGCTTCATTCCTGAATGGTGAAATTCAATGCGTTTAACTCATTTAAGTTAACAAAGTAATAATAAGCGGGTCATGGGTCACACCAAACCCGGATAACCCTTGAAGGGGCTATAACATCTAATTTATTTGTAAAATCATTTTATTATCAAACAATAACTTTCACGGGTCATTCGTCTCACCAAACGCGAATAACTCTTAAAACGGGTTATAACAATACATTTAAGTTTAAAAAATGAGCGAGTCATTGCTGTCACCAAACCTGGATAGCTCTTAAATGAGTTATAACATCACATTTATATGTGAAACTCTTTCATCATCAAACAATAATTTCCACGGGTTATGGGCCTCACCAAACCCTAATAGTCTTTAAAGAGGTTATAACATCTCATTTATTTGTGAAACCCTTTATCATCAAACCTTAATTTAATTTTATCTCCTTTACATATTCTTCGTCGTCGGTGTATCCTCTCCATCATCGATTAACTTTCGATTACCACCCACCATGGTCAACCTCCTCTCTCGTGCTCAACCGCCCATTATTTGTTGGATTTCTCTTGAATTTTCCGAATAAACACGGTTAATCTGCCACCGATTCATATCTAGTCGTCCCCTACCTCCTATTTTATTTATGAAACTTTATCCGGATCAACCCATTATCATCTTCATCACTCATTCCACAACCACTTCAACCTTAGAACGGTTGTTACTAGTGAAAGATTACAAACACTATGCTATCTAATATTTATAAAAAACATGCATGATTTACTTTTTGATCTTAATACTCTCTTATACAAATCTGGGTTAAGTGTTCGTTCATTTAAAATTTAAATAAAAAGTCCATGAACATAAACAAATGTAAACGAACATAAGTTAACAAAGGTATACAAACATAAATGAAGACAAACAAACATAAATAAATATAAATAAACACACTTAAATGAATATAAATACACAAATATAAAACAGTAAGTATATGATTAATTCAATATTTTATCCAAAAATGAATATAAACGAACATAGCAAAACATAAATGTATCAATATAGGTCCAAGTATATATTAAAAACTTCCTAACCGTAAATTAACTTTAAATCCAAAAAAGATATATTTACAAATTTTGAAAAATATTTGTAAAAAACCTCGTAATACCATACTAAAAACAAATTTTTTATATATTTATTAACTTTGGGGTGCATAAGAGTATGCACATTGTACTACTTCAATATTATTTTTTTCCAATCTTTTTGTTTATACTACTTTAACTATGTACTTCTCATCATTACTTTTAACCCTTGTATTTTTCACTTTTTAGGCAAATTGTAAATAAATAATTCCACTTTTTGTGTATTGGCCTATAATAATCTCATCTTTCAAAATCGTTGCCAATGACCCAACCTTTCGACTGTTTTTCTATCAATGACATTCGTTAAAAAACACTTAACGTCGTTAAGTTTTTTTTAGAATTACAAACTGATGTTTTAGGGCTTTTGATCAGAAGAAGGATATGAATCAACTGATGTAAAACTTATCTCAAATCGGTGATCCCAACGAAGATATAATGTTTCAATTCGGGGGTTTGGATTTCCAATTAACAAAAATAAGTCATTTGAATCACCGTTTCAAGATTTTTGCATTTAGTCGCCTCATATCTTTCTTTCGATTAAAAACACTAAAACATCAGTTTGAAATTCAAAAAGACACTTAACGACGTTAAGTGCTTTTAAAGGAGGTCAATTGAGAAAAAAATAGTCGAAAGGTTGGACCATCGGCATGGTTTTTTAAATGTGAGATTATTATCGCCCAATACACAAAAGGTGAGATTATTTATTTCCAATTTGAAGGTAAGTTTCTCAAAAAGCATTTTTCATTTTAAGCTCCAACACTTTTCTATTTTCACCTTTGGTCCCCAATACTATTCATATTTTACAATTTTTTTGTTTAATGTTTTGTCCTAAAGTTGGAGAGTTAACATTTGCAACGAGCGTGAGTGGTTCAATGGCTTATGTTCTCTTTTTCCCAGTTTAACAGCCTCTTCGCAATGTGTTGGTCCTAAGTCGACTTAGTTAGTCTATACTATGATTTACATTTCGGTCTTACTTTTGCAACGAGCTTGTGTGGTTAAACATTTTTACATCTACTTTTTGATGAGTTTCACATTCCAACCGCAAAGGGCAGGTCCAACGCCCCTTTCAACACACGGGTTCGATAAAATATTTCAACATTACTTTGTCATTGTTTTAGCCCTCCGATGAAATGTGGGAGCCTTAATAACAGTTTAAGAATAATTCACATATGATAGGTAATGAGAGCGGGAATGAGGGAAAAAGAGGTTGGTGGATGGTCTTGTTGGGTGAAAGAGGGTGAAAATCGAGAAGCACTCCTTGATTTGAAGAGATGCAAAAGCGAAACAAAGAAAAAAATCGGACGGAGTGAAAAGTGGGACGGCACAAAGGAAAACCATTTTGTAGGTTTTGGTACCAAAGGAAATTCACAGGAGGAATTTAAGAGGGGAAAATTCCTAAATTAAGCGTTTATGAAAACGTTTTTCAGGTTTCAAGTGTCATTTGCAAGAAATTCCCAAAATAGGTATTATAAACTAGTCGTGACGAGTAGTTTATGATTACACACGAGTAGTTTGTAGAACCAGTTAAAACTTGCCATGTGCCCTGAAACTAACTGTAACGAGCAGGTTCACTAATCATTTACTCGTCACGACTAAATAAGTTTCATGCTTCGTAATCAACGCCCATGAGTAATTCATAAGTTCTTTAGTCGCGACGACTAGTTTACTGGTTTACATTCCCTACACGAGTAAGTTTATTAGTAGTTAACTCGTTGCGACTAGTTTAACCTTACAACTACTCGTTGCGACTAAAGAACTTATGGATTACTCGTGGGCGTTGATTACGAGGCATAAAACTTGTCACACCCCGACTTAGGGCCTAGGCGTGTAACCACAAGTTTGTACTTGTTTTGAAAATATATCAGAGTTTATGGGTGAATTTTAGCGGAAGACTTTAGGTTGAATATAATATTAATTTACATTGAAAATTTACTTGAGAATTAAATACCCAAGTATATGTTTACAAAATATATGTTTCATAATACAAGGATTTGTTTAACAAAAACGGAGCCATCTTGTACGCGCTTCTATCTCCAATCCTTGCTAATGCTACTTATGCTTAATTACTTGCAATGGGGTGAAAAATACATCAGCTATATGCTGGTGAATACGTATGACTCGATAAAACATTTTGAATGACGATTACAATACAAATATAGTTTTCTTGACAATCTCAGCGGAAGCATTACTACTTCCGGTATATGTACCACTGCCCTACACACATAACGGTATTCTCCGAGCCAAACGGCCCTGAACAGAGAACTGGTCATGACCGTTTAAGCTCGCGGCTTCATTTCCTTTGATTGATTGAATGAGCTTTAACAGTTATGTTTGGATCCATACACATGCGTATTCGGTCTGAGTTGATTTTATTCTCTACTTTGTATTATAATGTTTTAGAGATTACACAATCTCATGTAGACATTGATTGACTCGTTAAGACAAACACCTGTTCGTCTCATTGAGTATAAATAAGTTTTGATTGATTGAAAAGGTTAACGTATTCACCTGTACCATCGGTGCGTTTGAAACCTTAGATTGATTGATTGACTGTGAATGATACTTAACCTATACACAAATAGGTTCGTATGAATGTTTGAATGATGTTAATCTATGATTGTAAGCTTAACCTTGAAATCGTTTATCTTTGATTATGAATGAAAACACTTGATTTTATGTGACGTTTGATATAGCATATTTTGGCTTAATAGGTTCTATCACATTGGTAAGTTTCTCCAGGTAAGTAAACGGGTCCCTCGGTTGATTGGGATTTATACGAATTAGTTTTCCTTAGGCAAGAAACTTACTACTAGTGATATCCCCCTTACAATTACTACATGCCCGTTAAAATATATCTTTTGTTGACATTACTTTGTTATGAAGTAACGTTTATGAAAACTCGATTGTGAATGTTTATAAAATACGATCAAGGTTAAAGGCCATAGCCTCGATTGATAGTCTAAGCTATAATTCAAATAACTTAAACATAATTCCTACCTTAATGCGGATACTTAGATTGATTATAAGATAAAGGCAGGATCTTGATTTATTCGATTATATGATTACTAGCTCGATTATGACTTCTTTCCTTGCACGAACTTCGAGAAAATGGCACGTCGGCTTGGTACGGCAATGGGGCATGCCTTTCGAGGTTAAGTGTGTGAATTTGGAGGTGTGTTTGGGATGAATGGATTCAATCCCATCACCCTCTATTTATAGGCAAGTTCAGGACCCCATCGCGGTACGCGATGGGTCCCTTTACCCTGTCGCGTACCGCGGCGCCGCAATTTAACGCCGCTTTACCAGCATGTGACACGTGGCCTGTCATACCGTGCCACGTGTTGACACGTGGTTGGACACGTGTCCACGTTACCTAGCCTCGTCATCGCGCTACGCGATGATCCTTTAGGTTGAGCCATCGCGTATCGCTTCACCACCCAAACCTAGGTTAATGTGCAAGTCCGTCGCGCTACACGAGGGGCTTATCTTTGCCCCGTCGCGTATCGCGATGGGTGAAGTTTTTAAAAATGTTCATTTTTGGTCCTTATACTTTGTAAGTTAGTATATTTGGGCTTTAAATTTATAGGGTAAAAGACGCGGTGTTACAAAACTTATTTAGTCGTGACGAGGTAAATGGTTAGTAAATCTGCTCGTTACGGTTAATTTAAATACACGTGTCAAGTTTTAATTTGTTATACGAACTACTCGTCACGACTAGATTATCATACCTATTTTGGGAATTTCTTGCAAATGACACTTAAAACTTGAAAAATGTTTTCATAAACGCTTATTTTGGGAATTTTCCCATTAGGATATGCGTACTGTGTAGCATTACAATCGTATGGGTGGTTGAGTTTGAAGTACGTTATTTTTTGGAACGACCAACTAAGTAACGCCGAGTATTCCGTACGCGACCCCCATTAGCTAAAGGTAGCCCGAGCTGGCCACGAGTCCGGACTGACAGAGCCCCTAGCGATCCACCCATTGAAGTACTTAAATAAGCTTCTAGTTATTTGCATCGTAATACATATTTAGAGAAAGCACAAACACATAAATCTGTATCTATAATATAATATATAATAAATAAAAATTCTCTCCTAACACGTTTGTATCTGTATCATTTTTCTCTCTTTTTTCTTCCGTCTCTCTCTTTCTGTAAAATATACCATAGTTTTTTCAATACTTACATATTTGTAAAGAAAAATATTAATTATAATAATAAAATACATCTATTTTAAATTATTCCTTATTTCAAAAAAACTTTGAAACATAACTAGGTTATTTTTGCTTTCAAACGAATAGTAATTAAATAGTAATTAATGTATTTTTATAACCTATACATTAAAACTAATTTACATATTTTATATATAATCTACGTATGTTATTAAAATAAAATAACGTTTCCCTATGCCATTTTCCTAGGCCATTCATCTATGGTTCCACCTCATACAATTTCTATTTATATAATGCCTCATAATATGTTACTAATTAATCATTAATCTTATGATACATACATGGCTATATATATATATGACTTCTGAAATAGTTTTCACCAGTGTGTATTATGAGCCACTATTCTAGTTCATTACTATTTGTAGTACATTTTTTCACCTATAAGATACAAATAAAGATTTTATAACTTTATGTATTGATATTTTAAACCATGTTGTACATGGCTTATGATAGATGAAAATTGCTATATTGTTGAATACTTAAAATTAACACATCAAACTCTTTTTATAGGATATGTTAATTTTGTTATAACGGAATAAAGATATTTGTCAAAAGTCGAAGAAAATACGTTTACACAAATGTTTGGGGAAATGATGGTACGCCTAGGGCTGTGCAACGGTTCAGAACCGCGAGAACCGAACCGGAACCGGAACCGAACCGGAACCGAAAATGACTAAAAGTTAGAACCAGAACCGGAACCGGTTATAGTAAACCAGTTCGGTTGCAGAACCGATAAAGTCGGTTCTCGCTAATCGGTTCTGGCCAGAACCATTTCCGCTGTATATTTATCAAATATGTTGTGCAAACTTTGCAAATTACAAAAAAAGTTTATATAATTGTATGTCTTCTTTCACGGTAAAATTAATTTAGATTACAACATGAACATCCGTTATACTTTTGATTAAAACCTAATTGTTTAAGTTAAATGAATCATTAGCAATAATAGATTAAAGGAAGATTATATCATCTATATTAAATTACCTTGATAGCTTAAATCAAAACTGATCATGGTTGCTAGGTTTTGAACGAAAATATAGAAGATTTGATTTAAATAATGATTGAATGAATGCGATTAATAAGTTACTCTATAAAAAATGGGTATTGGTAAATTTAGTTAAAACGTTTTTAATATTTCGGTTCTTCGGTTCCAAGTCTAGAACCGCCGGTTTATCCGGAACCGAACCGCGAACCGTTTAATGCCAAATATGAGAACCGAGAACCATAATGTAACACCGGTTAGCGGTTCTGAGGCACCGGTTTGGTTCCGGTTCCGCGGTTCTGGCGGTTCCGAACCATTTTTTGCTCACCCCTAGGTACGCCCGACAGTTGGGGCAAACCACCTATATGGTGTGTGTTACACATTCTTGACATGTTTTTTTTTTTCTGTATTATGTAGAGTTATGCACCCATAGCTCCAAATATAGCATAAGTTGTACCCTTTGGGATATTTTCTAACGTGTTTTTAACGATTAAGACAAAGTAATTAAATATTTTAAAGGTGGAAAAACGCGTTATCCCAAAAATTAGGGCACAAAATGATGGTCAGTTTAACCGTTTTTAGCTATGATGTATGTTAGATTCTTAACGTACACATTTTTGTTGCTTATAGAGTGGCTGGTTTGTAATTATAGCAAAAGTTGTATGCCTTTTAACTTGGGACTCTTTGCTTACCAGTTTTGATGGTTGCTTAAAGATCTATCACTAATGAGAACCGAAAATTGTGTCTCTAAGTAGTGACTGATTTTGTAATCATAATATTTAGCGAAGAATTATGACATTTACAGTTGTTTTCTGTAGCATACAGCCACTAATACCATCAACGTTATCTGTTTTACCCAATGTTGTAAAAGTAGGTTTACAAGGCCGAGTACTCACTACAAGGTATGGTGTCGAGGGGATTTTCTTTAAATCCGCCTAGTTACTAAAAATTGGTCAAAGGTGGTTAACATTAGCCTGAATCACATCTAGTCGGTTAACTTGGGTCTATTTTGACTTAAAAAATACAACATAATTCGTAATTATATAATATTAAAGAACGAATATCATTATTTTTAATTAATGATTAACATTTTTTAGAATAATTTAGTGTTTAAAAA
Organism: Bidens hawaiensis; assembly: GCF_021521415.1. NCBI lineage: Eukaryota > Viridiplantae > Streptophyta > Magnoliopsida > Asterales > Asteraceae > Bidens > Bidens hawaiensis. Next base: position 30,257 of record NW_027494628.1, read on the forward strand.
TGAATTTCTCTTATTTATATTAAAATTCATTTATTTGTTATAAATATTAGTAAACTTATGATATTTGAAATATATATATTACCCAAAATCTAATTTTTTTATATTTATTATGTCCGAGTACTCCACGAGTACTCCCTCTAAAGGGGTCGGCCGCCTAGGGTCCGCCTAGCGACTTTTGCAACATTGGTTTACCCCGATGGATTGTCCATGCTCCTACTCCTACATAAGTACGGTTAACTATGAAGTTTTTAAATGCTCCACGGTCAACTAAGCCTTTGGGCGTGAGATTCAACTAAGCCTTTTTTAAATGCTCCGCAGTCAACGTTGGTCATAATAAAGACAGGGCATTCATTATGAACTATAAATCTCTACCGGCCTCGACCGACGTGAGATTCATCTATGTATTACAATGGATTCTGCAACCAAATTATTTTATTCTTTTTAATTTTTTTACAAAAGCCTTTGCAGCGACTTTTGTGGGCAAACTTGTTATTTTGTTTTCTCTTAAAGCTACCATCGATTTTGACTAGCTTTCTATTTTTAATATATGTTTCAATAAATTATCTAATTGGCTTTATTGTGGGTTTTGGTTTCAATTTCTACTACATGTTTGGCCCAAACAAAATCAAAATAATTTGATCCAAAAAGGACAAAGTAATTCACATATAACAAGCAACGTGTATAACTACTACGGGTTAACGCGGTTTTGCACCACTGGTTCCGGTTATGGTCCGGCCCATGAACTCTCCGGCCTTGGTTAGCCCAGTACCAACAGCCCCAATCCCACTTCCAACGAGCCCAACACCCGCACCGACCCCACTTCCAACAAGCCCAACTCCTGTGCCTATACCCGACCCGACTAACCCTGCTGCTCCATCAATTGCATCCATTGTGCTTCCTATTATACCCTCTGCTTTAAGTCTCTTTTTCTCTTCTAGAATCTTCTTTTCTTGTTCTGTAGCAGCATCTTGCTCTTCTTTTGTAAAGTGATGATACTTGACCTGTATGTTCAAATATTAATACCAAAGTTTTAGATTCAAAATTACTAGAGGACCCATTATCATCCAAATTGTCTCTTATCTTAATAAACAACTATAGCAAGGAAAAATGGTCATTGTAAAAAGTTTGTCAAGGAAAGAAATTTTGCATTTGGAAAGCAACATCCTAGTAAGAAAAATGTAGAAACTGCTTTTACCAAGTGATACACACGAGCTGCGCCAAGCACGAGTTCAAATTGTTTAACTTGTGAGAACTTTTGCTCAGCTTGTATCGAGAACTATTTCTGAAGCTCTAGCTTGGCTCGTGAGTAGCTTTCAAGCTCAAGCTCAAGCTCAGGCTCGGCTCAACTATTATTTATTAATTAATATATCGATGAACTCTAAATAGTTGTTTAAACAACGAGTTACATTTACGTACTATCAGTGCCAATATTGGCATATTGACACTGATGAAACAAATAATAGATTAGTCTTTCTACTTTAGTTTAGGCATTATTATTATTATTACTATTATTATTATTATTATTATTATTATTATTACTATTATTATTATTATTATTTTTGAAAAAAATAGGAAAGTTTGCTGCTGTAATACACATTTAAAATCAGTTTTATACATATTTATAATTATAACTTTTATATATACTATAATATATTTTGTTATTTGATCATTATTTTGTATATAATATACAATAATATATTTAATATATATATATATATATACACACACACAAAAACAATATCGTTTAGGATTGGACTAATTTATTAAGAGGCCTATATTTTAGTTCGAGCTTGTTTAAGCTCTACTCAGTTCGAGTTTTTAACGAATCTTAAGTAGCTCACGAGATATTTGGCGTTTCTTTTACCAGGTGCTGCTTGTAAGCGGGATATTGGTGCGTCCTATGGGTTTTTCCTAATGGGTTCTCACGGTTACGTACCAAACAATATATGGCATGTAACGTATACAATAAATTAAAGTGCATTGTATAAAAGTGAAATCGACTATATACCTTGATTGTAAGAGTTCCTCTATCTTTCTTATCTTTGATCTTAAGCATGTCAAGTGAAGGTAACAATCTCAATTCAATATCTTTTTCGGTTTCAGCTTCAAGATCAATTAATGGTAGTTTTGCGATTCCCAAACGCTTATCTTGCCCAATATCTTGATCCAAAACCTATATGATCATAATTATTTAACTAAACAATAATTTTTTAAAAACACACAAATGTAAGGAAAAGAATATAACCTCAAGTACAGCAAACTGTGTCTCCTTATCTTCTACAATCAACTGAATGACATGATTCCAAACAGGATTAAGGTTGTTATTAACAACCTTTGTTTTGAACTTTTCAAGAGGCCGAATATACGCAGTCACATAAGGATCTGACTTTCCAATCATTTCCATATTTTTCAAATTATTCGCCTTCACAATTGTTAATGTTAGTTGTCCATGTGGCTTAAGTCCAAGATCACTGTATGATATGCAAACAATAATAATAGTTTATAAGTGATAGTTAGGATTACCATAAATGATTATTACCTTGTATCCGTAGGCATAATGGGAACAACGATCCGGTGAGGCCACTGAAGCATGTCTTTAACTATTGTTGTTACAGTATCCTACACGCATAAACAAGAACATTAGTTACTAAACAATATTAATAACATTATAAAGAACTTACATCAATCATGTCTGAAAGTCCAGGAATGGCAGTTAAACTTCCACCAATAGCTTTCAGTGTATAATCAATTTTTGGCTCTGGCTATAGAGGATTATTATTTAAATCAAATATATTATTGTGTATGGAAGTTATTAAATATGGTGGGATTTAATAGGTTGTACCTCAGAAAGTAAATCAACAACAACAGCAGAAAATTACGCGAATAACTGTAAAAACTTGTAGATCCTTCAGCTGTAAGCAGTACCAGAACACACTTTTCTTTCAGCAATTACAGGTTTTTAATGGGCAGTGTTAGCGAGTTGAATCCGATACGAACCAAAAAACTTAACACGAACCCAAAAATCTTGTCAAACGCATAACAAATATACAACAAAGAATACAATTGTAAATAAATAACTAAATCTAAACTATAAAGCTTGATGTTTGTTTTTCATTTTGAAATTTTAATAAAAAGTCCCAATATATGTTTAATTAATTACATAAAAGAACAATTTCAAAAAATTCACAAAATCGTGCCAGTTTGTGGGTTGACATAAACATAAACTGTTTTACTAAAACCTTTAATTCATTTTACCTTTTTTACATATTAATACCCTAAAGCTACAAAATTACAACATAAATTTTGTACATAAAATTAAATCTAAACTATAAAACATTGTTTTTTATCTGATAAAGTTTTACAAAAAGTACCCAATCCATTTAAATAATAGCCCAAAAACAATTTTAAGATTTTTTAAAAATAAACAGTGTAGACAGGTCAATCAAAAAACCCGTCAGATTGACCCGAACACAGCTTGTTTAGCTAAACATGTTCATTGGTTTGACCGAATTTGTTTAGACTCCAAACCCGCAAATTTCATGTTGGGTTTGTGACTTTGTGTCGTATCAGAAATCCAAACCCACATGGCTAGGCTACATGATAAATAAACAAATAAACACTATACAAAAAAGTAACATGTTAGATCATAAGCAAATCCACCTGAATAGGTAAATTAGCAACAACAGCTTCAACTCCCAAAACAATATTCGGGTCACCGCCCCAACGAAAATCTATATCCATAGTTATTTGACCTTTTTTAAGACTCTGAACATGAACACCTACACATTTAAAAAAAAAATAAAACCATAGTTAGTGAATAATGATATTTACAGGACATATGAGCGCGCTGCAATATGACACTACCTTCAATCTTTGGTGCCACAGTTCCAAGAGAAAGTTTATTAAACTTCAATGACTTAATTCCAGGCGGACGATAGTCTTCCAATAATGGCTCAACAGATTCCTTAATTATAATGCGCGCCGCCTATATACACCAAGTTTTATAAAACTAGATTTGATCAAGAATGCAGTAAACCTAAGAGCCTTAGGTAAAGAAGTTACTTCTTCAACATATGGCCAGAGTTTGCTAAATTGTTTATTCAACCATTTCACCTGAAACATCAAGTTATGACAATGAGAACCGATTAGCACAAAACTTGTGACAATAAAAAAAATACTTAACCTGTTCAAAAACAGGGAAAGATATCCGTTCAGGAAAGCTGTCACCGCATATTTTCCTGAGATCGTCTCGGTTAAGACATCCAAGTAGTTTTATGTCAATTGCCTGAGGAATATAGTGTAACCATTAAGGCCAAAAATATAGTTATCTTCAACATAAGGTCATGATTAAGTTATCATTGCAGAATATACTAAATTAACTACCTTAGCGATTCTTTTATGGCTTCGGTATGTCATCATTTGACGCCAACCAGCCATGATAGCGATCCCAAACACAGCTCCGGTAATAATTCCAAAAATCAGCCCCATTTTGTATCAACTTTAACTCTCACTGTAGAAGTTGCAATGGTTTTTTTTGGCGGAAAGATTGGTTTTGGAGATGAATAATAATGGAGTAATGGATATTGGTTGAGTTGCAGAATATATGATGGGATTTGAGGGAGATGGGAGGAGGTGAGTGTAACGTTCATTCTTGCCTTGTGATGTCCGTTACTTGTTTTGCTACCCGCGTCAATTTCAAGATATTATTATTATTATTATTATTATACATAATTACAAAATTGTTTACCAAATTTCACTCATTGTCCTTTATCTTCAAAATTGATATATTTCATTATTTACGTTTATAAATCTAACAGTGTTTATCATTTAACTCTAACTCAGTTAGATTTTCTCGTTAAATCAGATCATGTGCCTTACATATGAGAGCAAATGAGTACTTTTACCCATTTAATTGAAAAGATATTTTAATATCCGTTTATATAAATATATGTGTATATACATACACATCTCTTTCACTCTTCTCTTCTTCTTCTCTCTCTCGTCTCTAGTACACAGCGTCTACCACCACCACGCCACCAGTTGCCACCATCAACCTCCAACAACCACCGCTGAACCACAACCACGCCACCGGACAATCACGCCACTTTACTAGTAACAATGAGGCTTGTAACCTCTAGAACCCATTACAAACCCTAGTAAAGATGGATCGGTTGGCATAAAACTTACTTCGAATGGTGCTCTAATCGACGATGTTGGACCTCGCCGGAAAAACGTACTCTGAGTGCTTTCTAACAATTAATTGCCCAGTTTCACTACCAATGTCTCGAAGTAGTGAAGGATGAGAAGGAATTTGTTGTCTTTATGCTTCAGTTTCACTAATATTCTATGTTTATGAGATTAGATGGTAAAGTTTGAGGTGGATTTTTGGTGGTGTGGAATTGCATAATAGAAGGGGGGGGGGGGGGAGTTTATATATATTTATATTCTTTTAATTAATTATTAATATTTTTTTAAAAATAATGGGTAAAATGACTAATTTTCCCTCACGTGCAAGGTACATGACCTGACTTAACGAGAAAATCTAATTGGGTTAGGGCCAAATGACAAACTCTATTGGATTTGTAAACGTAAAAGATAAAATACATCAATTTTGAAGATAAATGACAATGAGTGGAATTTGGTACATACATAAAGGACAATTTCTGTAATTATGTTTTATTATTATTATTATTATTATTATTGAAAATGTGGTTTAAGCGGCTCTTGATTTTGTGTCAATTGTTTGGAGTTTCGTGTTAATGATCAATGACTTTACAAATTAAACTTATAAATACTCAATAAGGAAACCATATTATTTGTGTTAAATTAATTATATATTAAGTAGAAATGAGTTGGTGGTGGAGTGGTAAGAAGAGATTTGGTGTTTTATGTGTCCTGGGTACGATTCATGTCCCCATCATTTAGTTTCGACGGCATAGGGTGATGATGGAAGAGTATGCGAGTAGGTGTCTTTCATTAGTTGGATCCCGGAACTCATTGGGTTTTGCCTCACCGAAATGTCCTCCCATCGGGCGAGTGTTCACGGGTGTTGGCCTATGTGAGTGTATCCCGATGTTATGAATTTAGCTATTAGCTCTTTTAGAGAATTCGTTGACCGTTCAAAACAAAAAATATATTAAGTATCAATGTCAAACAATCTCTCATAAATCTACTGCTTATTTCTTTCATATTTGTTGCATTTGTACATTGTGAACTTATGTTCTACTCTTCCTCTCTCTTGAAAGATCATATGGGCTTTTTGGTTGACTTATGTTTTTTCTCGTCGCTTGTCCATATGTGGGTGTCTGTGGTGGCGGCGGAACTACGACAGTGCATTTCAAAGAGGTTGGGATAGAGAGGAAGAGAGAGAGAGAGAGAGTACGGAGTTGTTGCCTGCTGTTGCTAGCAGGTTTCGATTGTCTATGATGATGGTGGATGACAATTGTAAGTCGGTGGTTCCTATTAAATCTATTGTTTAATTTGGTAATTTTAATGTGGTTGTATTTTCTTTTCTCTTCGTCTCTTTAGATTTGGTTTCTCCATCTTTTTGTGGTCAGACGTAGGCCATTATGGTTGTCTATGGCGACGGTGTAACTACATGATTCTCGTTTCGTAAAGAGAGAAATTGGTGTTACCCTGTTGCTGTGATGGCTTTCCCATGGTCTTTGGCTACTCTCATATGAGAGTTGGAGGCTAAGGTTTCAACGGTATTTTCAAAGTTTACGTAAAACCTAACATTTTTATTGATGAAAGCTATGATATTCAGGTTGGCCAAATTTGAGTCTATTTGAGGCTATTTGTGATTTTAATTCTTAACAAACTTTTGTATCCTACAACATTTACTATAGTAGGAGCTTCTTGCAACCACTTGTTGGATTAATTTATATATCGATTCACAAGTCGGTGAATCGGGTCCAAGAGGTTTTAACAAGCTGGTTAAAGTATAAGGGGTATTATGAAACTTTCTTTAATTTCCTTGGTGGTCAGGTTAAGTGGTTGAGACATAATTTATGTTTGGTGACCAAGTTGGGTGGTTACTAAATATACATCTACAAATTTAGTGTTAAATACCACAATCACCACCTTCACAACCAAAGATATTGTAATAAGTTTTTGAGCTATATTTTTCTGGTTATAATATAAGTCGGTTATTTCGAAGTTTTTCTTTAATTATTGTTTATCATTCTTGAATTGGTATCAGATGTCGGTTCAAGAATGCGATAATTAACGATTCATTCAACAACGAAGTTGTTTCGATCGAACAACTTGGTTTGATCTCCCAAAGAAGTAGTTTTCGTTGTCGATCGAACAAGTTGGTTTAATATTTTGAATCAGTTTGCTAAACAATTACTAAAGCTCTTTGATAGGGGTTCACGTTTTGTTTTATTTCAGTTCGTTCAATTATTTCTTTGTTCAAGAAAGTTGGATCTGAGTAGCCATGGGTGACTCGACTCCACCATCGTTGCCAAAGGGGGAAAGAGAACATGTTGTTCGTTCAATGTCCAATGTTAACTAAAACGAACTATATCATGTGGGCTTTGAGGATGAAAGTAGTCCTAACAATTCACAAAATTTGGGACACCATCAACTCGTGTGTCTCTTATGAAGACATAAATGACATGGCTACGATCTTTTTGTTTCAATTTGTACACGAAACCTTGATCATGCAAATTGGAGATCAAGAAACTGCTAAAGTATGAGGGATTTGATTAAAACCCGGCACTTAGGTGCCGAACGGGTTAGGGAAGGACGTCTCCAAACCTTGTTAATGGAATATGATAATATGAAGATGTCTGAGTCAGATTCCATAGATAACTTTTGCCTCGAAATATGCGGCTCTATGCGACTTTACAGATGAAGCGAGGTTGGTTAAAAAGTTTCTTAAAAGTCTCCCGAGATCAAAGTATATTCAGATGGTTTCTTTGCTTGAGCAAGTGTTGGGTCTCAATAAAATGGGATTTGAAGATGTTGTAGGCCGACTCTGGGCCTATGAGGAACGAATCCAATTAAGAAGATGAAATATAAAGGGGTGACCAAGGTAAACTTTTATTTAGTAAATATGATTCATCAAGTCATAAAAGTTTTGAATCTAATAGTGGACAAGGACGAGGGCCAAGGTAATCGTTTTAATGGCCAAGACCGAACTCCTAGTACTGAACAAGGGTTATCAAGGGTAATCAAGCAGGGGAAAAAGAAAAGACGAAGAAAGATCGGTCAAAGATTTTATGTTACCGATATGACCAATTTGGTCACTTTTCATACGGTTTCACGAACTGAATTCAAAAGGGTCAAAAAGTAAACAAACCTGAAGCCCATGAAAATTTTAATGATGCAGCGCATATGCATCAAGTTGTGTTCTTAAATGAACAAAACCTAATACCAAAAAAATACGAGACCGAGTGGGTCGAAGATGATGTATGGAATTTGGATAATGGAGAAAGTAATCATATGACAAGAAACCGATCATGTGTTTTAGAATTAAACGAAAACATATCCGGGAGGGTTATGTTCGGAGATGGGTCATTTGCACGAATCAAGGGAAAAAGGCTTAATTCATTTCCAAGGAAAATCTGGTGAAAAAGACTAACTAATAAAGTTAATTAAATTACGAAGTTAAAATGTAATATAATAGGTCCCGGCCAAGTAATGGAGTCCGGATGTGACATTCGGATGAAACGCAATCTTCTAACCATGTACGATGAGAACAGGAGATTACGCATGAAAGTCACGAGATCCGAAACCGACTCTACAAAGAATGAAGATTGGAGCTCCCGTGTGTTTGCACTCAAAGATCCAAGATGATAGCTTTGGCATACAAAGGTTGAGCACATCAATTTTCAGTTAATGAAATAGATGGCTAAGAATGATCTAGCACGAGATTTACCACATGTTGAACACGAAAATCAGTTATGTGAATCACGTTTGGTGGGTAAACAAATGAGGCGTTCGTTTTCGGCCACAACCTCGTTTAGAGCAACCCAACCTTTGGAGTTGGTTCATGGCGATTTGTGTGGACCAATAACCCCATCCACTATCTACGGTAATAGGTATGTCTTTGTTATTATATTATTACTCACGATATATGTGGATATTTTTATTGAAAGAAAAGGTGAAGCGTTTGAAAGTTTTAACAGGTTTAAATCTCTAATCGAGACAGAGGTGGGCTTACCGATTAAAACTCTTTGGACCGATAGGGGAGGAGAATTCACTTCACGTGATCTTAATTGGTTATGCAGTGAAAGTGGAATTATTCGGCATTTAACCGCCCCTTACATGCCACAACACAATGGGTGCTAGAAAGACAAAATAGAACTTTAACGAGGATGGTGCGGAGTATTCTAATGGTGATGTAGGTGCTCATTGTATGTGGGTTAGAACTTTAATGGGTTTGTGCTATGAATAACAAGATTGATTCGATAAACAAGAATGAAAAATGGAAGTTAGTCGAACTTCCAAAGGTTGCTAAATATATCGGGCTATTTAATGTGGGTGGAACAATAAAAAAAGTACAAAGCTTGGTTGGTTGCAAAGGGTTACATGAAATAGTTCATGATTAACTTTGATGATGTTTTCGCTTCAGTATCCTGAATCGAGACCATTTGATTACTAATCGCACTAGCCGCATCCAACAAGTGGGAAGTCAACCATCTTTATGTAAAAATGGCTTTTCTTCATGGTGAACTAAAAGAAGTTGTATTCGTTTCACAACTCGAAGGATACGAGAAAAAGGGTGAGGAGGAAAAAGTTTACAATTTTTCAAAGGCCATGTACGGGCTAAGGCAACCTCCTTAAGCTTGGAAAACGAAGATCAATAACATCCTACTAGACATGAATTACAAAAATGTTTCGAAAAACAATCGGTTTGCCGAAAGACCAGTGGGAAACATTTTTTGATCGTAACTGTGTACAAGATCGAGTATAATTTCCAATTTCAAGAAGGGCATGATGTCCAAATTTAAGATGTCAGATCTTAGGAAGTTAACATACTATCTCGAAATTGAAGTATTCCAACGAGAGGAGGAGATAGTAATTACTCAAGAAGGATACGCCAAAAGAACTATGAAGGAGACCGATATGGAAAATTGTAATCAGTCTAAAGTCTTAATGGATCACGGTATGAAATATTTAAAGGCCGAGAATGAAACTGAACTCAACACAATCGAGTATCGAAAGGTGATGGATTTCTAACAGTATTTTATACACACCCGACCACATATGGCGTACTCAATGGATATTGTTAGTCAATGCATGCTATGCCCACGAGAATTCCGTGGTATGGCAATACAACACCTACTGATATATTTGAATAAAACTACGAGTTACGGATCAAGTACGGGAATAACGGGTCCAAACGACTTGTCGAGTATAATGATAGTAGTTACAATGTAGATGTGGATGATGTTATAAGCACCACCTGGCACATGGTTTATTATGGGCAATCTCCAAATACATGGTTCTCACAAAAGCAAGCGACAATTGCACCCTCATCGTGTGAATCTGAGTACATCGCGGCTTCGGCAGCCGCATGCCAATTTGAATGGCTCAAAGAGTTTTTGAGCAAGTTGACCGAAGAAGCATTGCAGAAAGTTGTGTTAAGGGCTGATAACACGTCCGCAATAGCCCTTGTGAAAAACCCGATTTTTCATAGTTTAACAAAGCATATAAAGTCTCGGTTTCATTTTATCAGAGATTTCTACAATGATGGCGAGGTTGTTGACCACATTAACGGGATTAAAAAACGTGTCGATATCCTCACTAAGGAACTCAAAAGAATCAGGTTAACAAAGATGTGAGAGTTACTTGGAGTTGAATACCTTTCTAATTCGAATTAGAAATTAGAGGAGTGACTGTTGGATTAATTTATATTATGGGTCACAAGTCAGTGAACCCGGCCCAAGATGTTTTAACATGCTGGTTAAAGTTTAAGGGGTATTATGAAACTTTCTTCCAATTCCTTGGTGGCCAAGTTGACCTTGTTGGCCAAGTTGAGTGGTTGAGACTAATGTGATGTGGATGTAGTATGAAAAGCTTGTTAAAGTTTTCAAATACTTGTTCACACAATGTCTAGTTTTAAATTTATAAAAATGATTATTATCTACCACACACTAATAGGCAAGTGTACCTATCGTATATGTAGTAAAGTATAGGAAAGAACCAAGTATCGATCCATGGACACACTTGTTTGATTTTAACTACTAAATCGTTGTATTTATTTCAAGCGGAAGTGAATATCATATTGGTTTTGGTTTGACAAGTAAATCTTAAAAGGAAATTAAAAACATAAATTAAAATACAATATTTTTGGGGGTTTTATACATTTAAATAGAAGATCAAGGATAAAAGTGTATCATATTGGTTCAAACTTCTCTTAACTTGGTTTAACAATTAGTTATATGATCTTGCTATAATGATTAAGTGTGGGAATAACACCTTATTCTTAAGTCATGTTATTCCATGATAATTAAAGAAAGAGATATGCATAACTTAATGATCTCCACTAAAACATCATTTTCTGTAAGCAAGTGGTTATAGTAAATATTTATGAAATAACTCACTTTAAAGATGAGACAATTCTTAAATTACTAAGTGAATTATCCTTGATATTTTAGTAAATAATAACCTTTGTATCATACATAAAATATCAATTAAGATTTGTTGAGTTGTAAAGATTAACCTTGCATTACCAAGTATTAACACAAACAACTCTTGAGAAATTATAGAACTCATGAGGAGTGTATGATCGTACTTATTGAAGTTATTGCGGCTATTAAATAATAATGAACACAAATCAATCAATGAGGCATAATTCATACAAGCAAGCAATGTTGTAAAAGTAGGTTTCCAAGGCCGAGTACTCCCCGAGCACTCGCTACAAGGCATGACGTCGAGGAGAGTTTCTTTAACTCCGCCTAGTTACTAAGAATCGATCAAATGTGGTCAACTTCGGCCAGAATTGTATCCAGTAAGTCAACTTTGGCCGATTTTGACTTAAAAAATAAAACATAATTCATATTTTCTATAATATTAAAAAAATAATATCATTTTTTTAGTTATTGATTAGCAAATTTTAGAATAATTTAGTATTTAAAAATGTATTTCTTTTATTTATATTGAATTTCACTTATTTTATTATAAATATTAGTATACTTATGATATTTGGCATGTATATAATATCCAAAAATTAATTTTCTTTATATTTACAATTTCCGAGTACTCCGAGTACACCCAACTCCCTAGTCGACTGCCTAGGGTCGGCCTAACGACTTTTGCAACCTTGCAAGCAAGTACTAACACACAATTCCATGATGAGAATTGTTGTTTGAAGTAATGAGGCCAATTAAAACAAGTAAAAAAAACGGGGTGTGAGAAACTCACATGTTAATTAGCGAGAAATAAGTAAATAAATGAAGATGCCTTAAGCGAATGAACCGACAAAGTTCGGTTCAACGAGCGACCTTAGATAAGAAAATAACTAGGATCAAAATGCGGCTGCGGAAAATAAGAAATAGATGGTCGATATGTTCGGTTTATAAATTTTTAAATAAAAAGTTTGTTAAATATATAATTTTATTCTATTTTATAAGTTAATAGAAAAACGTTATTTGACTTTTAGTCAAATGTATTATAGTTTTTGAAAAAAATGTAGGTTATAATATTTTTAGTTAATTTTAATGAATTTGGTTCGTTTCCGAACCGGATATTATTTAAGAAAACAATTTAAACGAGTGGTTTATTTTTGGTCAGACATGAACTCGGTTTTGAGACGGTTTATGTCTAACATGTTTGAAATGATAAGATGAAGTGTCATGTTGGAAAATTTTAGTTTGGTTAATTAGTTTTGCAAAAGTAAGTTAATAACATAAAACTTTTGTAACTGAACATTAGACGCGTTGACAAGCGGTAGTGAAACATAACCATGATTGTCAAAATAAGGTGACAACATGGTAACGATCACACGATAAGTTGTACAAAAAATAGAACAATAATTACTCGATGATGGAATATTGAAGAAAAAGAATAACTTTGATTATTTGAATTTTTCGGTCAAACTTGGACTTTAACACAAATTGGGAGTGAGATAGTTTGAGTTAGAAATGGATGGAGGTGTAATGGATGGAGGTGTGGTTTATATAGCTATAAAATCGTTAATAACAATGCAAAAAGAATTTCAAGAGCTAGTCAAAAGAATAATTAAATTGTTTTGACTCAATTGATGAAAAATAATGATATTATAATACTTGAATATGGTATAGGTATGTGATGATGAAATATTCCTAAAAATAATAAGTTTAAATAAATTAATAAATAAACGTGACTATATCAAGTTATATAAATATATTAGAAGTACACATTTCATTTGATAAACTATACATTGTTTATCTGAGTTTACAAATTGATATGATGTGAATGTTGTTTCATTAATCCGAGCGTAAAACTATTTGTGAATTCACAAACATATAAGACTTAAAGTTACTATGATAATAACTAATGTACATACATGAGAAGTAAATAAATTAATGACGAAAACTTAGTCAAAGATCGTATGAGCATGTAGATAATAATATTTACAATCATAAATTATAAAAAAATCGAATCAAAATGACATGTAATCAATATTTCTCTTAATAAATGAGGATCCGCATTATATGAGAATTTTAAAATGGGTCGGCTTTCAGATTTGAAAATTGACGAATGTCACATGATTCACAGCTTTTAGAAATTTCATCTAAAAATTAACAAAAAAATGAAACAGACTACGATATGGGGTCGTTTTAGTAAAACAAAAGTGTGAAGAATTTTATTTAAGAAAATAAAATAACACAGATATTCGAGTGACCTGAAAAATACTACAAATGTTGAAAATGATATGGACACTTATGTATAGGATGTACCAACGACGTATCCACCATGTCCTTCTCATATTCCATTTGTATTGTTGCCCAAAATCACCCTAGCATCTGAGTTATTCTACACAGTAGTTCATGTTATGATTTCCATGCGGGGACCTTTGTAATTACATATGCATCCGTAATTACTAATGTCGTCGCATGGTCCACATAGTTAGTTTTATTGTGAGTTATGAAAAAAAAATACTAAAGGTAAATATGTGAAAGAAAATACTAGAAATAAAATTTTGAGTGTAGGGTTCCGTTTAGGCACCTTAAAGGCTTTTGTCAAATACTAAGAAGTTTGAACGTAATCAAGCACAACATAAGTTAAGAATTGTGTGTCGATTTTGGATATAATAAAAGAACCAACAAGGCGTTTAAACTTCGAATGTAGGAGGCAAACTAGCTGTTTGCACAGGTACTACTTCTATGTCCATTAGAACAATGTTGGTAATCCAATTTATAGTTAGTCAGTTTCAGGAAGTACAATACGGATATTCAAACATGAGTTCCCAAGAGATATCGAGAATTCTTCCTCCGAAATGATAACAGAAGTAGGCTCATGGCTACATAGGTTACGTCAAGGGAGTGCAGTTATGTGGGTTGTTGTAAGATTTGCTCTTTGCACAAAGGAATAGCATAACGTCATGGTTGGTGTTGTTGGAAATGGTGATGGTGAGAATGGATTGTTAAATGAAGTTCAAGTGGGTTTTAAGATGGATGTTTTTGAAAAGATGAGAAAGATGACTTTGATATGCGTTGATGTAAAAGGGAAGTTGATAGTTTTATAAATCTCCATTTGGTTTGTGAAAATTGGTTGCAAAAGCGTTAATTTTTTTCATGATATATATATATATATATATATATATATATATATGAACAAAATCCTTAGTTAGTTAAAGCTTACGAGAAACCTTTAATGTAGAATCAATGTTTACTTTAGGCGGTGTCATAGAAAAAAATTATTCTAAGGGATCGATATTTGTCTAAAATACAATAGTGATAGTATAAAAACTTCATAGAGCTTAGATCTACTTTGAAACAAAAGTATTTTTAAGCTTTGATTCAAATGGAAAAATTTTGGTTTTAAAGAAAATCTTTATATATATATATATATATATATATATATATATATATATATATTAGTTAATTATTTTATCAGTAATTGAGGGTTTGAAATTATATTTATAGGGTTTTCTTAAAATGAATGCAAAAAATATGCATGGTTATAAAGATGAAGTTTTGAAGAATATGAAGAGGTAGTATAAATACAAATAAGGTTTAAATGGTCATGGAATGTTGATGAAGGTGTTGCAGGACAGAAATAGGTTAGACCTTCAAAAGGGTAGCAAGTGCGCTTGCTATAAAGGAGATGAGTACCGGCTTGCGAAAATGGTTAATAATTGAGTTGTCTGTCTGGGTCGAAATGGGTTCATGATACGTTTAACCAAGGTGACTCAATCATTCTGAAGTGGAACCATTGGCGGCAAGAAAGCATTACAGGATCTTGCATGGATAGGGTATTTCCTACTTTTGGTTTGGGTTTGATAAATTGTGTGACATTGAAAAAAAAGGAAAATTGGATTTAAATAATCCCACCTTTAATGGATTGGCCAATAATAATCCCACCTCCGGTATTTCCCGCCGGCAGTCCCACCTTTTAAATGTTTTTTGTTTTATAAACCAGCGTTAAAAAAAACTTAACGGGGTTAAGTATTTGCTTATGTGGCGAGTGACTAGGCAATTTAATATCCACATGGTTTTTCCCTTTATATCCCCCCCCCCTCCCATTACCTACGTGTAATCTCACCCCTTTCTTTAAACCCCAAAACTTACCCTGGGCCTAATTATCTTTTCCCTTTGAATCCGATTGAATCCGATTGACCACAAAATTGTCGATTGGATCCGAAAATGAGTTCGTCCTCTTCTTATCGCGCACAAAACCCTAAGCTTTTTAGGATTGACACCAACGGGAAGGTCTATTGTAAGCACGACCTGGTTGCGACACTCGGAGTAGCCGGAAAACGAAGTTCCAGGCCACGTCAAGAATTTTATGGCTGCTCGTTGTGGCCTGTAAGTTTGCATCTCTACCAATTTTGTGTTGTTCGATGTCTTTTTATTCTAAAGAGTGGGTGTTTATTGTTAGAGATCCGATTGCAATTTCTTTATTTGGAAAGAAGATGTTGATGCTCTAAAAACAAATCGGTGCAACTGCAGCATGCTTGAGATGAATGTTCAAAGGCTAGAGTTAGAGAAGAAGTTGCTTGTAGAGGAGAACAAGAGCTTGAAAAAAACAGAAGGTGGAATGCCCATGTGGTGTATTGTTTGCAATGTACTTCTTATTTTGACCCATGTGGGAAAGACTAGTTAGCTTGGCTTTTTGTATAACTATGAATGTAAGACTAGTCAGCTTATCTTGGCTTTTGTAGAAGAATGTATGTAAGAACTATGATATGTATTGGCAAATTTTGATGCAAGTGGAATGCCAAAAATATAGCTTATGTTTAAGTATTTGTTTGTGTATTGGTTGCAATGTTCTTGTTATTTTCAGCCCAACTTTAGTATTGGTTACTATGAATATATTGTAGTGACCAAATTGACACTAAACACATTGCATTGACCAAATTGACTCTAAAGACATTGCACAATATGATTACACATGTATTGACATTGACAAAATTGACACTAAACATTGCATTGGCATAACATAATTAGCACATCATTATCCAAAAACCATTAGTACCAAGTATATAGAGCACAAGTTTAGAACAAAAACATAACATAACAATAGACAAATAACACATAACAAGTTCATAGATATCAAGTTTGAAACACAACACAGCATCTAGACTTCATTCTGGTCCATCTTTGGTCTTGGCAACCTTTTTTGGCCTTCCTCTCTTAGCTTGCCCTTGAGAAGATTGAGATTGTGATGCTGCTGATTTTGGTGCCTTCCCCTTTGACCTTTGAAATGGCTGAGATTTTGAGTGGCTTGAGAAGCTTGTTGACTGGCCCTAGAAGGTTGTGGATTACCTTGTGTTGTTGCTATTGACTTTTTTGGCCTACCCCTCTTTCTTGAAACTTGAGAACCTTGAGGTGCAATTTTAGAACAAGATGACTTGTTATGGCCCTTTTCATTACAGTTCTTGCAAGTCATTAACAAACCATGCCTCCTTAGCTTCCCAGGATTCTTGGTCTCATGAGGATCTTTCTATCTGTTCTTTTTAGGTCTGCCAGGACCAATCTTGATGGGTGGAGGTTTTAATGGTAATTCAACACTTGGCCAATATTTTGCTGAAGGCAATGGTGGAATAGTGTGTTCATATGACTTGAGATACATCTCCTTTGTGTAACTACTATCAACAAAATCCCCAGCATTCCTTTTCATAAATCCTGCAACTGCACATATATGATGACATGGGATACCAGTTAAGTCCCTACATGTTCTGTTCTTGATGTCTACAGATACATCATCATAGGACTTAACTTGAAACACTGTGTTGCTTGATAGGTACACACTACACATATAAACTTTGTCCTTCTCTCTATCCAGTTTCCTTTTTTGAACTCTAGGGCATACCACAACCTTTTTAGCAGACATTTCATTTTTCTTGGTAATTAATCTTGTCATTATTGCCAACCTTATATCCTCTAACATATCAATTATATGCTTGGATCTAGACTTGATATATAACCATTAAATGTCTCTGCCATATTGCTAACAATAACATCAGATTTAGTATAAGTTTAAAGATAACACCTGTAGAAGCATTTTGGATTCTGGTTAATGAATGCTTCATATGCTTTAACTTTCACTTGCTTCATATCTTCAAGTGCAATTTTGTGATCAGCCTCATTATATGCTCTTGCAACCCTCCAAAATAACTCCTTTAATTCATCACCCTTGAACTTTTTATGCCAATTTGCATATATGTTCCTAGCACAATTCCTATGCTCAGCATTACTCCAAACAGAGGCAACAGAATTCAGTAATCCCTGAAAGAACATATAGTTGAAATGAATAAAAATTTAAATAAACTATAAGATAAAACCTTTAAATGTACCTTTTGCTGGTCAGATACAAGTGTCCAACCCTTCCCCTCATCAGTTACATCCAAACACTTCTTCAACTCAGTCATGAACCATTCCCAACTATCATTGTTCTCACCTTCTACTATAGCCCAAGCTACTGGATACATCTGATCATTAGCATCTCTACCAATTGCAGCCAATAACATTCCACCAAGAAATGTTTTTAGAAAGCAGCCATCAAGACATAAAAGTTTTCTGCATCCTGCTAGAAAACCTTGTTTGACTGGATCAAAACAAACAAACAACCTAAAAAAAACCTCTACACAATCATCAACTCCATAATACTCTGATGGGACAGTCACAAGTTTAAAGGTTGATGTTGGATTAACTTGCTTCAAGGCTGTTAAATATGATTTCAACTTACAATAATGATCTTTCATTGAACCATGCAATTTCCATTGAGCACTTGTCTTACTCTTATAAGCCATCCAGTTAGTAATTAGAACCTTAAACTTCTCCTTAACTGCATCCTGTATATCCTTTGCAGACCAATGTGGTTTAGCTTTGAAAATTGGTAGGAACTGGTCAACTATAAAGTCAGCATTAAGTTGTCTATTTTTCAACATATTTCTCTGACAAGTGTGTTCATTAATTGCAGTTTTGATCAAGAATCAACCCTTCCTAGGATGAAAAGATGCATACACCTTGAATGGACAATCCTTGACACAACAAAAACCTAATCTTCCATGCCTGTTCTTGTCACTTACTATAACTCTAAGATTTCTCCCATTACAAACTGCATAATTTCTAACAGCATTTCTAATAGCTTCCCTTGTTGGGAACCTTGTACCAACTACTCACTCCCACTTTGACCAATCTGTATAGTCAGTTACAACAGGAACTTTTACCTTGTGCTTCTTTCCCTTTATATCATCATCCTCACTCTCTCCAGGTGAGTTGGCATCCCCCTCAGAGTCTTCATAGCTGCTACAATCACTATGTGCTTCTTCAACTTGAATTTCACTATGGAAGTTTTTTAATAACCTTTCAACCAACTCCTTTTCTGCCAATTTACTTTCTTTTATTGCAGCAACAGATTCCTTCCACTCATCATCATCATCATCTGTCCAAACTGCATCATCATCTAGATTCAACTCTTCTTCAATTTCTAACTCTGATCCATCATCAGATCCATTTGCCTCTCCTTCAGATGCAGATCCATTGTCAACTTGTATCTCACTTTGGAATTCTTGATTGGTGACTGGTTTGGGAAGGGTACAACTAGTGGAGCCTAAGAGCAGTTTGGTAGGAGTTAAGATTCTATTGGCAGTAGCTTTAGTAAACCCTTTCACAGGTTGGTTTTCTGGATGGGCTTTGGTTTTAATGGGGGTTTTAATGGGTTGGGCTTTGGTGTTAATGGGTTGGGCTTCAATTTGGGCTTTGGTGTTACCTTGTGCATACAGATGGAGGATATTCCAGACATCTTTGTCCCTCAAATTGACCACCATGTCCATCACATCTTTATCATTCTTAATCTGCCTAAGTCCTTCATCAAACTTCTTTCTAGGCATCAAATAATACAACTCAAAGTCCCTAGTTGAATAAGACTTAGTCTCAATCAAAGAGTCCAGCAGCTCAAAATAAGACGTCTTATCTACTTCCACCTCAAACATATAACTATCACCTCTTTCATAGTGCAATTTCGGATTTGGTTGTAGCTTCCCACCATGCCATGCTTTAACTTTGATTTTTTCATCCATCCTAATCATTTTAGAAGTGGAATAAGGATTAACGAAAATAAATTACTTTATTTTGGATAATAAGGATTTACACATTTCAAGAACATACCTTATTGCAAGATCTGTAGATCGTCTTCATCGAATTAGGGTTCCGATGGACAACAATTAGGGCTCTGCTAATCGTTTCCTTTGAATTGGGGATTTTGACGACTGTCTTCTTCGAATTAGGGTTCTAGGAAATGAATTGGGATTTGATTAAGTTATTTACGGTTGTAAATAATAAAAGAAATGGGTGAGATTACACGTAGGTAATGGGAGGAGGGGGGATATAAAGGGAAAAGCCAGGTGGATATTAAATTGCCTAGTCACTCGCCACATAAGCAAATACTTAACCCCGTAAAGTTTTTTTTAACGCTGGTTTATAAAACAAAAAACATTGAAAAGGTGGGACTGCCAACGGGAAATACCGGAGGTGGGATTATTATTGGCCAATCCATTAAAGGTGAGATTATTTAAATCCATTTTTCCAAAAAAAAATGGTGCGATGAGGTGCAAGAGAAATATGAAATTATGATACTTAAGTTGAAGAAGAAAAGAAAACTATACATTGAGATGAGATAATAATGAAGATTGAGATATAACATATGATGCGGTGACAAATCATGTCGAGTTGTCAATAATCCCCAAACACAAGAGTTCGAAGACTATAGAATATGCATAGTTGAGTAACTTATTAAAACACAATTGAGTATGACATAATGAGAATAAACCAAGGTTAGAAATTGCAAGGAATCATATAGAATTTGAGATAGAGCTTGAGATAATTTGTTAAAATGGTGTGACATAATGTTGAGTTTGAGATTGAGATACAATACATGAAATATTATTGAGGTGGGGTCTGAGGTAAATTGTCAAAATAGCAAGAGATAACTTTGAAAAAAATAACATGAGGCAACTAGACAAATAACATGAGGTAAGTTGATAATATAACATGAGGTAAATTGATATCATGAGGTAGACTTAATAGATATATCAGGCAAATTGATAAAATAACATGAGGTAAACAACATGATGTTAATTTAAAATAACACGAGGTAAAATGGATAAAATTTTGTGGGGTAAATTTTTAAAGAAACATAAGGTAATCATTATGGGGTTAATGTATAAAATAACATGGGGTAAATTGTTGAGGAAAATTTACAAATAACATGAGGTAAAACAACATGATGTAAATTTGTAAAATAACATAGGGTAAAGGGATAACATAACATGCAGTAAAACAACATTAGGAAAATTTGAAAATTAACATGAGATAAATTGATCAAATTTCAAGAGTTTTAATATATCTATAAAACAAAATACAACAATAAAATTGAGATTGAAATCGAATATTCATGTATCACAATGAATTTTGATTTCAATAAAACAAAGTACAACATAAAAATTGAGGTTGATATCGAATATTCACATGTCACCATGAATTTTGATTTCAATAAAACAAAATACAACATAAAATTGAGGTTGAAATCAAATATTCACGTATCACCATGAATTTCGATTTCAATAAAATGAAATACAACATAAAAATTGAGGTTGAAATCGAATATTCACATGTCACCATGAATTTTGATTTCAATAATACAAAATGCAACATAAAATTGAGGTTGAAATCGAATATCCACGTATCACCATTAATTTCAATTTCAATAAACAAAATACAACATTAAATTTAGGTTGAAATCGAATATTTATGTATCACCATGATTTTGTTTTCAATAAAATAAAATACAATATAAATATAGAGGTTGAATCGAATATTCACGTATCACTATGAATTTCGATTTAAATAAAACAAAAATGCAACATAAAAATTGAGGTTGAAATCATAAAAACTGTAATCATAAATATATAAATATATATAATTAATTAAAAATGTATATGAATTAATTACTAAATAAAAATGAGCTGAGCTCAATTTGAAAACTACTCACGAACTAAGCTCGAGCTTTAGAAATACAGCTTGAAACGACGCAAGCTCCAGTTCTTGTAAGTAAATTAGCCGGTCTCGGGCTTTAGAAATAGAGCTTGAAACGACGCAAGCTCCAGTTCTTGTAAGTAAACATGCCGAGCTCGGTCTTTAGAAATAGAGCTTGAAACGACACAAGCTCTAGTTCTTGTAAGTAAACATGCCGATCTCGGGCTTTAGAAATAGAAATTGAAACGACGCAAGCTCTAGTTCTTGTAAGTAAACAAGCCAAGCTCGAGCTTATGATCAAAAACATATAAAAGGGTAAAATAATATCAAGTAGTTGCATAACCGGGCACCATTATCTATACCTCATGTCCTATTGTATTACTTGTGTCATAAGCCACTCTATTTTTTATCCCTCCAGCCACCTCAGATGGTATCCACTCCTCAACTCCCTGACAGCAAAGGCAACCATCTTTACAACAAAGTCACAAAGTAATGAATTCCATAGTAAACATGTCATCAAAGTCTATATAAATTCACACAAACGATCAAAATTCCATGGTTTGTATACCAAATTGCCTTTTAATTCACCTTTAACCCAACTGCACCCAATGTTTCTGCAACAAGTACTTTAATTTCTTCATCTGCATACCAAATTTGAATGCTCATACCCAAAAAGTTAAAAAATATTATAATTACTCATTAGCACAGGGAATTTACAAAAGGAAACCAACGTTTTTCCGAAAGAATAAAAAAGTGATCCCCTTTGATGTATCTGAGATATAATGATCATTGAATAAAATTAAAAATAACAATTTCTATTTAATGTTTATTACCAAAAAAACTATAATATTAGTGAGTACTACATGGAGCCAAGTTCATGTCAAGAATAAATGCACATTAGCATAATTGTTATTGTTTGTACCACTAACTATTTTAACAAAATGAATAACAATCGTATATGTTTTGCATTTTTCATCATATCTTCCGAAGTATCCATGTTTATCAATAAAACTGTTTTTTTTTTCAAAACCAAATGTTTCGTAACTCCATGTTCTCACACTTCTTATAACTTTGGCTTGGTTCATTATTCGGTTTGAAACCGAATAACCAAAAAACTGAACTGAGCCGAAACCAATTATAAAAAACAAACCAAAGTTAGTTGGTTACTCGATTTGCTTAAAATTGTAACCAAATTACCAACCTGGTTTTCGCTTATGCAAATTCTTAACCCGATTACAACTGAATAATTCGTATTAACCTTATAACAAAACGCATATACTAAATATTTATGTAATTATTAAAGTCTTGATAAAAATATGGGTAACCTTTCAAAGTAAGACCTCTTCAATAGTGAATAAACAAACTAAAATAATTTACTTTGTGTTAATTAAGCAACAACAGAAACCCCTAAATCGTCAACAATTGTAACCAAATTAACAAATCTAATCAATTGAAACAAACTGTAGAATGAGAGAGAAAAAACCTGGGGCCAATTTAAATGCGTTAGAATGAAGCAGATGAGGATTTTGAAGAAACTGAGAATTGGGGAAACCTTAAAAACTGCAGGTAAGGGACGATGGGATATTCAATTAATGAAATCGATGTGATATTAATGAAAGTGATGGGCATGATTGATTGATTGATGTGATATTAATGAAAGTGAGAAGAACAGTCGCCAGAGCATTGGCTTGAATGCACCAGATAACATAACAGATGATTGATTGTTAATGCGTGCGCCGGTGATAATTAACGGAAAGATTAATAAGGCTTTTAACAGTGTATGGAGAGAGATCATCGAAATCGATTCCATATTAATTTCAATTGAATGCTAAACAGAGATAATTTGTAATGGCTCGCTTGAAATGAATTGTAACTCATTATAGTTGACGTGAATTAAATATAGTGGCGCCTCTTTACAGGCGTCTTATAGGAGTTAAATTACCATTTTGCCCATCAAATATGTTTTATATGTAATATAGATATAGATAAGGTTTAATAAATACTTGGATTGTTTGTAAAAATTCATCGTGTGTCCCCGACAACGGCGCCAAAAACTTGACGTGATGTGCATGTAGTATGAAAAGCTTGTTAAGTTTTAAAAGATTTTTCACACTATCTAGTTCTAAATTTATAAAAATGATTATTCTCTTAAGTAAACCACAAATAGGAAAGTGTACCTACCGTATATATAGTAAAGTATAGGTAAGAAACAAGTATCTATCCACGGACACACTTGTTTGATTTTTACTACTAAATCGTTGTATTTATTTCAACCGGAAGTGAATATCATATTGGTTTTGGTTTGACAAGTAAATTTTTAAAGAATTTTAAAAACATAACTTTAAAAGCATAAATTTTTAAAGAATTTTAAAGAATTAAATAATTTTAAAAACATAAATTTTTAAACATAAATATTTTTGGGTTTTTATACATTTAAATAGAAGATCAAAGATAAAAGTGTATCATATCGGTTGAAACTCCTCTTAACTTAGTTTAACAATTAGTTAGTAAACATGTGATATGAGCTTGCTATAGTGATTAAGTGTGGGAATAACACCTTATTTCTAAGTCATGTTATTCCATGATAATTTAAGAAAGAGATATGCATAACTTCATGATCTACACTAAAACATCATTTATGTAAGCAAGTGGTTTATAGTAAATATTTATAAAATAACTCAATTTAATGATGAGACAATCCCTTAAATTACTAAGTGAATTGTCCTTGATATCTTAGTAAAAAATAACCTTTGTATCATAAATAAAATACTAATTAAGATTAGTTGAGTTGTAAAGGATTAACCTTGCATTACCAAGTATTAATATGTACAACTCTTGAGAAACTATAGAACTCATGTAATAACCACCCAAGAGTTGTTTAAAATAGGTTATGTTGCACGCGAACTTAATGAGTAATTAACCGATTTTAGTGGATGAACATCAGCAATCCGTTTTCTCAAACATTGTTGGTGGTTCCTATTTTAAAATGATTAATTACTACTAACATCCTATTTGGTGCTTGTAGATGTTAAATATTCCTGTTTTTTCTTCAACCAAGCCTTTACAAGAATAGTGATTCCTTGACTTATCATGAAGCTCAGAACTTTGTGTCTCTTTAAAGGTTACTTAATTTATTAACCAAGCCGTTACAAGAGTGGCAGTTCCTCGGCTTACCTTCAAGCTCGGAACTTGGTCTCTATTTTTAAGGTCGTCAAGGCCTCAGAAGACTAGCAATTTCTCAGCTTATTGTCAAGCATGGCACTTGGGTATCTTTTAAGAATATTATAACATTCTTCATCAAGTGATAATTGCAACATAACCTTTACTTATTAAAATCGATCACATGTTTAACTAACATTATTAAACTTCAATTAAGATTCATTATAAACCAAGATGATACTATGAAATTTTAGCAACAAGTAGGCATAGTCTTATACATCAAAGTATAGTACAAACATGATCAAACTGAAACAAACTAACCAATTTGGCTGACTAGTCCTATATGCTAATGACTTCTTCCAAGACCTTAATCTCCTTAATCTTCAAGGGTTGGATGGATGGGATAGTTCCCTTATTAATGGCGGTGAAAAGAGGTGTTTGAAGAGTAAATGAGGTTGTAAGGTGTATTGAATGAGGAAGATGATCATTCAATTTACAGGTTGATCAGGTGCCTAAAACACGATTGTCCTAAGAAAAGCACAGCCATGGTGACATTTTTGTCTAGCTACATTGAATGCTCATTGTCAGGCCGTATATCAGGTGAAAACACAACCGTGTTAAGCAAAGCACAGCCGTGGTGAGTCCACATCAGTCCAAATTTTATCCTTTGATATTGTATTGTAGACATGGGTGTGTTTTGGGAAGGCACAACCATGTTCTTGAGAACATGGGTTTGTTGAGGCTAACATAACCATGTTTTGTCTTCCTAAATTTTGTCTTTACTTCGTATGCTCTAGACATGGCTATGCCTTGATTCACCATGGGGTGTGTTGAATATGTTTTCACAGTCTATCTCCGTTTTTCTTCGTATATCAGCTCGTTTTGTTATTTAGGGTTTTTATTTACCCATAGATAGAAATTATAAACATTAAAGGTTATTTATTCTGATATAATTGCCGATATACGCTTATTTGGAGATATTATAGTGTCGAAAAGATTATAAATTCTTATATATCATAGACATAATTTATGCTTTGTGACCAAGTTGGGTGACTACAATATAAACATCTATAATGTAATTGTTAGATATCACAACAGTCACCACCATCACAACCAAAGCTATGTAGACATCCATTTTAGAGCTATATTTCTCTAGTTATAATATAAGTCGGTTATTTCTAAATTTTTTAATTATCGTTTATCATCCTTGACCACTGTTGATACATTGTTTTGTCGTCTCGGTATTTCCTTAACATTTTGGAATTTAGATTTAATATATAGGGGTATTTTGGTAAATGTATGTAAGGTTTATTCGTTAAAGAGTCTTTAACGAATGAGACCGAATGTTTTGTTCCTCATTCATTAGTGATATTAACGAATGGAAGATAACGTATGAAGGTCATTCGCTATAGTTTGTGTAACGAATGGCTTAGCGAATGGGATGCTCGTTTGTTATGTATGTATAACAAATGCGTCATCACCTATATATACCCTGTAACATTATTAGTAATTAATATAAGTCCTTACTTTATGACATTTAAGCCTCGTTACTCTGTCCGAATTCTCTCTCAATACAACATTACACACAGGTAATCTAATTGAGCAATAACACAATCATATAACGACTAGATCATAACAGACTAATCAACCATAGATTTTTAAGTGGTATAAGAGCCTTGGCATCTGATTGATTGTGTCTTGGACTAAAATTAGATACACTTGATTGTTGTTTGAGACTTAACTATAAATGAATTTGAAAATATTTGATTTCAGACCCAAATCAATCAATTAGAGATAATTAAGATGATAATTGATTGTGATTTTCTAATAGGTTTGTTGGAATGACATATTCTTGATCTGGACTGAGTTAATTGTATTATTTTTTTCTTTTTGATCGATTTCAGATTTAACGGGAAAGTATTGTTGCTTAAACATATGAATTTTGACTTTCGAAGTCAAGCGAGTCAAAATTGATTGGGATTTTGACTGATTTGAGGTGGTTTGGTAGTGAATTGAGTTTGGATTTGGTCCAAAATGGTTTGGATTTGAGTTACGAGTGGTATTGTTTTGGTTTGATGAAGGATTGAGTTGTTTGTTGAAGTCTAGAAATTGGATTTGAGATGAATTCATTCATTAATTTCTTGATGGATTATGAGCTCATTCGTTATCTTATTTGAACTTATTCGTTAAACGGTTATTTGGTTGTTATAACCATTTTAACAACCTATTCGTCACTGTCCATTCATTC
This sequence comes from Bidens hawaiensis, assembly GCF_021521415.1. Taxonomy (NCBI): domain Eukaryota; kingdom Viridiplantae; phylum Streptophyta; class Magnoliopsida; order Asterales; family Asteraceae; genus Bidens; species Bidens hawaiensis. The sequence goes on from NW_027494628.1 coordinate 57,299, forward strand.
GTTACACAAATTCCCTATTCGCTACAGTCACATTCGTCATACCTCATACCTGATTCATTATACTTCATTTTTCATACAGTTCACTGTCTCATTCGTCAAGTCTAATTCGTGTCATTGCCTATTCTGGATCATTCGTTACACCAGAAATTTCTCATTTGTTATCACGGTTTTCAAATTGATCAAGTTTCATGCCTTAGTTTTTCAATTTGACAGATTAAACACATGAACTTTTCACAAATGGAAAATTATGCTTTGTCATCTCATAATGCAATTATGCAACTGATGTTAAACTATGATACTGAGGTCGCGTCTCATACCAAATGCTTAATAATCTTTCCAAAATGGGATTTAAGGGCTAGTGCTCATTTGGGAGCAGTTCATCCCGAATGTATGCGAAGATCTGAGCACACTTATGAACCATTGTTTGTTGATTCTCCTGGTGCTGGTCGGATGGATGAGCTAATTACTCTAATGAAAGGTGAGGAAAGGGAAGCATATGAAGTCGAAATAAAGGCTTATTCTACTTTAACAATGGCTTTACCTGAGCACATTTTCCATCAATTCAATCATAATAAACATTCTGCTCCATTGTATCCACGTTTAAAATCCAGAAGCATGGATAATACACAAGAGAGTAACAAGTCAATGCTGAAGTTTCAATTCAAAAACTTCAATCTCACGTCTGGAGAAACTGTTCGTGAATTGTTGATAAGGTTTTGTCATTTAACAGCTGAGCTAACTAGATTTAATATGAACCCCGATGAAAGTGATAAAACTGATACCTTGAAGAATTGTAAGGCCCCGTTACCGGTAGCCCTACTTTGGTGTTGGATTTACTCATCGACACAGTTCTAGTCATCAGAGTTAATAAAAACATACGCAGAATATTAAAACTTTAATAAAACGTTACAAAATAGGTCATAACATGTCTTAAAACATTCATCTTGTCATTCAAAATCAAAACATCACATAACAAGTCTTCAGATGCCAGACTCTTATTCTTCTGCCATGTGCCCCGCTCAAGTCAGCTGCTTCATCCTACTCACCTGCGTGCATACTAAAAGTCAGCTATGCTGAGTGAGTTCTAGTTAATCATACAACATACCATACATTCATTACTTCATACTTTCGCACATACTTTATATTCTCTTACTTCGTACATAGTATATATTCTTACCTTCATACTTTATTCTAATTTCTACTTTACATTATTCTATTCTGCCTCGAATATTATTAGGGTCCGGTCCCTTTTTCTGCTTTGAGTATTATTAGGGCTCAGTCCCTTTTATGCCTCGAGATTATAAAGGGCTCGGTCCGTTTCCTGCCTTGAGAATTATTAGGGCTCGGTCCCTTTTCTTCCTTGAGTATTATTAGGGCTCAGTCCCTTTTCTTCTACACCTGGCTACTTCTTACATTCATTCATGACATGCGTACATATCATTCATACATTATACATAACATTATACCTTAATCATAACTTGACAATACGTGCAATATCCGAAGATCGTTCACGTACCAACAAGCAGTCAATCATACCCTTCACATAATTCACATAAGGCATACACTTATCACTTAGGATATGTGTATTAACAAATCACATCGAGTATGCACACAGCCCCGAAAACATAACAAGGAATGGGGCTAGAAACTCACCTGAATGCGATTACGTTCCGTTTATAGTTATTCCTTTCTTGCACTGTGCACGACTAACTGTGTAATGATTACATTTATTAATTAACTATTACTTCGCATAACGTATTTCTATCTTTATATAACCCACAAAGAATGAGGGTCCGGGGGCAGCGCCCCTGGCAGCGGGGTCTAGGGGCGGCAACCCCTAGCAGGGTCCAAGGGGCAGAGCCCCTGGCTGGGGTCGAGCTGTCGTAACACAATTTCCATTAGGATTTTAAATTATTATTTAATTCGCTATCTCAAAAGTTCAAGGACTTATTTGTAATTAATTCATTCTTTTCTAAGTCTAGGGATTGTTCTGTCCTTTTGTAAACGTCTAGTTCGTTACTCATTCTTAACGAATTGGCTTATCTTAGCGAATTGGTCCATGTAGCGAGTTGAACCCTTTAACGAACTGGTTACTGAACTAACTGGACCTTATAACGAACTGGTCCTTTGACGAATCAGTTCATGTAACGAATTGGACCTTCCAATTCATTATCTCCTTTAACGAATGACTATAACGAATCAAGGGTGATTCGTTATCTTTTCCCTTAACGAATTGAACACGAACAGAAGCTAGTTCGCTATGCTTTCTTTAACGAACTATTTGGCGAATCACCCCTAGTTCGTTAATTATCTGTCAACGAATTAGGGTTAGGGTTTGTCAGAGAATTTCAGAACATTCTCTGACATCTTTAAACACCCAACCGCCTTTCCGGCGCCGCCGTGCCGGAAAACCAGGCGGTGGCCGGAAAAACGTGTTTCAGCACCGTTTTCACCGCTTTTCGTCCCGTTTGATCCAGATCTGAGCTAGGGTGATCCCTAGGCTCATCTTTTGCTCATTAAATACCCGATTCCACCCGGATCTCGTGACTTTAACGATTTAAAGTTGTCAGCTCGTCGTTTCGCGAGTATATCTAACGGGTTTAAGCTCATACAACATCATAATATTATTACCTCGTGTCGGGATCAATTCCTCTTTCTTGGTTTGGCTAGATAAGGAGAGAACTAGAGAGAGATCTTAAGTGTGTGTTTTGGTGGTGTATGGGATATGTGTAAATGAATGAGATAAATGGGAATTAAGGCTTATATAATTATGGATCATGGGCTTAATCCCATGGTCTTTCCTTATTTCCTTCATAACCCAAGTCCATAACCCATATCCATTTACCCAACACTAGCCCAACTCATATTTTATTATCTAAACCGATAACGACCCATCATAAAATAGACGAAATTTATTTTATTATTATAACCAAAAGTAGGGTGTTACAAGAATGCTCCTCCAAATTCACACACTACTTAGCTGATGATTCTCACAGAAATAGGGTATTTCAAAAATCAAATGCTCACTATAATGGAGTTTGTGCACAAGTTGGAAAAAGGGAGTTTGAATTTAAATGTCAAGGTACATCTAAGGGTAATCAAGATCCAACATTGTATGGTGGGGCACTTCCTGCGCATAAGAGTACATATTTTCCAATTATGCTTTTTATTCTTAAACAAATCAAGAGATTCCTTAAGAAGATGTGACTGAACCTTATTTGTCTTCAAGTTCATCTGGTACTAGTGCGGGTTCAATTCCTCCTATTACACCACCTACTGTAAACATGAAGGAAGCAGAAACACATTTTGCCTCCATGGGAGCTTTCATGTCCTTATATGAGCAATTGGTGGGTAGTCAACTTGCTAATTGCAACATGACCGATGAGGATTATTATCAAATAGATGCCAAAGATCTTGAGTTAATGGATCTAAAGTGGAACATGGCTATGATAGTCAGGAAAATCAAGAAGTTCATGCAGAGAACTGGGAAGGATTTACCAGCCATGAGTAAAAGAATTTGGGATGACAAGCTGAAAGTTAAGTGTTATAATTGTCAAGAGTTTGGCCACTTTGCTAAAGAGTTTGATAAACCAAGGAAAGAGTATTCTCCTGGTCAAATGACTCAAGATAGAAACTCCAACAACAAGACGTATAAAACCTCTGAGTCAAAGGAGAAACCAATAGTTATGGACTCAGGAATCCCAAATGTTTCAAAGTCAATGAGAACACAAGATATGATTGATTGGTGAAGTATAGAAAGCTAATCTGGTTATGATTACTCGTGTAAAAGAGTTTGATGATGCTGAGGATGAGAAGCTAATTGAAGAAAGTGAAGAATCTGAAACTGATTCTGATGTGCCAAGTGTTGATAAGCAAGGAACATTCGCTTGCATGGCTAAAACTAAAGAGAGTTCATCTAAGACTATTTTTGGAGACAAATGGATTATGGATAGTGGATGTTCACGGCATATAACATGATATATTAATCTCGTCACAAATGTGAAGAATATTCAAGGGGGTTATGTTGCATTTGCGGGTAATCAAGGTGGGTTACTTACTAAGGAAGGTGAAGTTTCGAATGGTAGAATCACATTTGAGAAGGCTAATTATTGTGACAAGGTTGATCATAATCTGTTGAGTGTCTCACAAATATGTGACAAAAAAGTATACAACCTTGTTCAAAGATAAAAAAAATGTGTGCTTCTTCGACTAGGGTTGTTATTTTCAAAGACATGATTGTCATGCAATCACCCCTATCAAATGATATTTATGTGCTTGATATGGCTTCAACAACAACTTCCTCGTCGACAACAACATGCTTTATCTTAAAAGAAACTGAGAAAGACACGATCCTTTCGCACAGAAGGATGGGTCATATCCACATTCGTAAAAGTATAAACCTTGGAGAACGAATGTCAACTCATTAGTTTCAACACTGTTTCTCTCGATAAACTCCCTTCATAAATAAAATCTTGCAAAAATTTTTAAAAACCTGATTGTGAATTGAAATCATTTAGATCATCATTGTCGATCATTATAAGGTAGAATCAAACATCTATGATGATTTAATTAAAGATTTGATATGTTATAAGGTAGAAACAAACATCTATGACGGTAAAACCCTTACAAACATAAAATGGACTAATTGACATTCAATTGAGAGTAATAAATCTAATTAGATATCACGAGTTGATCTTCGATGCTGTACCGATGTCATTGATATAACTTTTGATGTAAATGGTTATGAATTGATAGTTTTTATGTAATTTAAACCGCATGTTTTGGCTTTTGAAGTTCAAATGGAATTTAACTTTGACATTTTAGACAAAAAATTTCATTCGTTATCATTCATGCATATCCAATTCGTTAAATATTTTCCTTTCATTCGTTTATCTTGTAACGAATGAAACCTATTCGTTATCTTTATTTAACAAATGATCGTATTCGTTGTAACATTTCGGATTTTTCGTATTTTTATTCGTTTATGTTTAACTCGATTTGGGTTTTTGTTCGGATCTTTTTTTATCATTAAAATGCACATTTATTTAGTAACTATTGGTGTGAAATTCACTTTATACTAATATGTCAAACAACCCTTAAAATCGCTTAAAACGGCTAAAAATCGTGTTTATGGAAGTACATGGACTACTTTTGCCAAATCTTTTCTATTTTCGACTAATTAACAAAACTTAAACTCTAAGCTATGTTAATTAAATTTTTTAAAACATCCTAATTCATTTTCTTCTTGTCCAAGCTGAATTTTGTTAGTTATTATACCTAATTTTGTCATTTATTTCAATTCGTTTCCGAATCGAGTGGATTACTTCATAAATACATTATAACTCTCAATCTTAAATCAAAACACATCTCTAAACCCTATAAAACTACTGAATTCCAGCCACCTTCCCCAAATCCCACAAAATTTTCATTCCTCATCATCAAATTTTTCAAGATTTAATCGATTTCATTCAAGACTAGTTGACTTTGGTGTTCAATACCTCGTTGACCACGCATTTCTCTTACATCTAATCATCGTTTGGGTAAGTTTTCTGCTTCAATATTGTAGATTTTTATCTCCTTTACAAATCCCTCAATCAGTTTATGAGATTGAGAAATTTAGCGTGTCAATTGAACTCCGACTTGTTTAAGGGCAAAATAGTCAATGAGATTGAATAATCGATTTCTAACACTTCTGGTCAGAACTAGCTTTCGGAACATAAAACTTTTATGTTTATTTTAAGATTTTGAGTGTATTGACCAAAATCCGGCTCCCAACTCGCTGTTCGGATTTTGGTCCGTACAAGCTTGCTTATTTATTAAAAATCTCAAAACCGGAGTTCTATACATCCGTTTGGATTGATTCCAGCGGCTATGTTCTTGGTTTTGACTCTATTTTACTTTGTATAAGTCTCATGTCTTCTTGGGTCAGATCACTTGTCACGCTAGTTTCACTCGTTTAATCGTAATATTCGGTTTACTCGCTGAGCCAATAAGGTGAGTAATCACTCCCCGATTTTACTGTTTTCTAATACTTTTGGGACTTTATGCGTATCTATTCTTATTTTTCATGCTACATATCCATACTAACAAATCATACTTGTTGTGTTGTTGATCAATTAAATGTTTATTTGTTAAATGCTTACTTGCTTATCTGTTTAATTCTAGCATTCAGAGAGGTCCATCATTGATTCTAGCATGTCTTGATTCTAGCATGCTGTCTTAGTAGCCAAAGCCTGATTCACTTGGAAATGGCCAAACGACACCAATTACTTGGTTTCATTTAATTGTTGATTCTCACATTTTTGGTTTGTAGTTTTGATCTTATATTGTATTTAGTGTCGAAAACTGGTGATTTTTTCTCAACCTCGTGTTGACAACCCATATTATTTTGTACGCATATGCTAGGTTATACCCTGGTTTGAAGCTAAGGTGAAGAATCATTTATAGATACCCTAAGTTACTTTAAACATGATGTACTTGATTGAAAATTTTTAATTAAATAAATTAAATATTGTCATATTTAAATTGTATGATAGTACCCTGTGATAGGGGTGTGTTTTTTAACCGTACCCAAATAACAAACCCGAACCAAAGCGACATGCGACCCGAATTTACACGAACCGATTAAGATCCTAACCCGAACCCGAGTTAAAATATTTGGGGTCAGTATTTGGGTTGAAATACCCAAATTTGGGTTGACCCGAATAACCCAAAGTATAATACATCGATGCATGTATCCCTAATTTTTATTGGGTAGTTTAGCTATTCTCAAGACTCCAATTAATATTGGATCTATCACATTGGATCACAATGTATTAATTACCATAAAGCATGTTGAGAATGTATATTCAATTCAAAAACTTAAATGGTATAGTATTTAAACCAATAGTATTGAGCATGTTTCTTCAATCTACACAAGCATTGATCCATGGGCTACAACATGTCATCCCGTCTAATGCATGCTTGCATGATAAATTTCATATTTTGCTAAATAAAATATGTTATTGTTGAATATCGTTGTATATTATGGTTTTATAATGACTTGGAATATGGTTTTTTTTTAATTAATGATATTGTTAAAGGTGGATAAATTTTTTAAATTTGTTAAACCCTAAACCCGACCCGAATATACCCGACCAGTTTACCCCGAAACCCGAACCAACCGAACTTATTTGGGTCGGTTCTGGGGTCAGTTTGTTTTGAGCTCAAACCCGAATAACCCAACCCGAACAACCCGAAACCCAAATGTAAGGCCCCCTAACCAGTAACCCTACTTTGGTGTTATATTTACTCATAAACATAGTTCTAAATCAGAGTTAATTAAAACTTTCGCGGAATAATAATAATAAAATAATAGTCAACCATTTATTACAAACATTCTTAACTTGTCTTTAAAACATAACATAAATGATAATATCAAAACATCATGACAAATCTTCAGATGCCAGCCTCTTCGATCTTGCCATGTGTCCTGCTCAAACCAATTGTCTCAACCTGTTAACCTGCGTGCATACTAAAAGTCAGCTACGCTGAGTGAGTTCTAGTTAATCACATAACTTACTTTACATACACATATACTTGCCTGAAGGTACGCATTACATACTTAACCTGTCCATCAATCTTTCATACACATACATAACTAATCTTACGTTATAAAGAGCATTCGCCCTACATACCTCGGATATTCATACATTTCACATAATACATATATGGCATACACTTATCACTTAGGATAGGTGTATTAACTATTCACATCGAGTATGCACACAGCCCCGAAAACATAACAAGGAATGGGGCTAGAAACTCACCTGAAGTCGGTTACGTTCACCGTTAATAGTTATTCCTTTCTTCAGCTGGGCATGGCTAACTGTATAACAATTACTCATATCAATTATCTATCACTAGCCATATCACGTTTCTATTCTAATTATAACCCTCAATGGACGAAGGTCCGGGGGCAGCGCCCCTTGAAGCGGGGTCTAGGGGCGGCAGCCCCTAGAAGGGTCCAAGGGGTAGAGCCCCTGGCTGTGGTCGAGCTGCCACGTCAGCTTGGAAAAATTTTATTTCCATTAACTGTCGTAACACATTAACTATTCACATCGAGTATGCACACAGCCCCAAAAACATAACAAGGAATGGGGCTAGAAACTCACCTGAAGTCGGTTACGTTCACCGTTAATAGTTATTCCTTTCTTCAGCTGGGCATGGCTAACTGTATAACAATTACTCATATCAATTATCTATCACTAGCCATATCACGTTTCTATTCTAATTATAACCCTCAATGGACGAAGGTCCGGGGGCAGCGCCCCTTGAAGCGGGGTCTAGGGGCGGCAGCCCCTAGAAGGGTCCAAGGGGCAGAGCCCCTGGCTGGGGTCGAGCTGCCACGTCAGCTTGGAAAAATTTTATTTCCATTAACTGTCGTAACACATTTTCCATTAGAGTTCGTATCATTATTAAATTTGCTAACTTAAAAGTTCAAGGGCTTCTTTCATAAATAAACCATTCTTTTATAAGTTCAGGGACCATTCTGTCATTCTTTCAAAGTCTAGTTCGTTAATATGCTCTTTAACGAATTGGGTTCATTCGTTACTTCTGTCTTCCGTAACGAATTGGCCTTTTTAGCGAATTGGTCCTTATTCGTTTGGTCTGCCTAACGAATTTAACTTCTTGGCAAATCAAACCCTTATAACGAACTGGTCAACATAAGAATTGGACTTAACGAACTGAAGCTAGTTCGTCAGTCTTTCCTTAACGAATTAGTACACGAATCAGAGCTAGTTCGTTAGACCTCCGCTAGCGAATTAGGGTTAGGTCAGGGAATGTCAGAACATTCCCTGACATTCCTCTTAACCTCGTACCACTTTCCGGCGCTGCCATTGTCGGAAAAACGTGTTTTTCCCGGAAAAACGTGTTTTATCTCGTTTTTCACCGTTTTTCGTCCCGTTCGATCCCGATCTGAGCTAGGGTGATCCCTAAGCTCATCTTAGGTTCAGTTTATACCCGATTCCATCCGGATCTCGTGACTTAAACGGTTTAACGATGTCTGCTCGTAGTTTCACGATTATATCTAACGGGTTTAAGTTAATAAGCATCATACTAGTATTACCTCGGGTCGGTGCTAGGTTTCCTTCTTGGTTTCGGCTAGAGAGAAAAGAGAGAACTAGAGAGAAGCTTAAGTGTGTGTTTTGGGTAGTGTATGGAATATGTGTGAAATGAAATTAAATGGTGATTAAGGGTTTATATATTTATGGATCATGGGCTTAAGGCCATGGTCTTTCCTCCTTTCTTTCCTAACCCAAGTCCATAACCCATATTCATATACCCAACACTAGCCCAACTCGTATTCTATTTATCTAAACCGATAACGACCCACCATAAAATAATGAAATTTATTTTATTATTATAATCAAAAGTAGGATGTTACACCAAATAAATAACCCGATGAACAACCCTACCTTGTGAGCTGTGAGCAATCAGTTCGCGCCCCAACATTTTCGCAGTAAGGTTGGGGTGTAACAGATTGGTATCAGAGCTGAAGGTTATAAGATAGGTCGTTAGTAATGTCCAAGTAACATGTTTAGAACCATATACGTGCCTACTTGACTGCCTTATGTGTTCAAATTTTAATTGTTTATAGCTTACTTATTTATTTATTTACTTTATTATTTTAATCTTGTACACGCACACATAAGCTCCGAGGTTGTGACTCATTCTCAAAAGGTTATCTTTCATTAATTAGTAGATTTCTTTTATTATGGGAAATTCCTTAAGAATTCCACTGTTTTTGTTTTTACTCCTTCTCCTTAAAGCAAGGGAGTATGACAAGTTCGTGTAGTAACTGGAAGGGAGATAGAACTGTGAGTCGGGCCTTGGAAAAACAATTCCGAGAATCAAAGGTAACACGATATTCCTTACCTGGAGGATAACCCGACCACGGTACTCGATCTTATAGGCCCAAGCGGAACAAATGTCATACGACCGGAACTTTAAGCGGTTAACTTAACCGGCTAAACGGTTACATTCCTAAGTTACAAAACCGAATTCACGGTGACACGTGGCTAAACTCGGAAATTCCAAATATTGTATTTTATTATTTTAAAGTATTTAGTTAGGTGAAAAATCATTGGGAAACCCATGGCTACTCCAGCTATCCATTTCTCAACCTGTTTTGAATTATATGATTTTGTTGGAGCATAATCATCTGTGACAGTTCACAGGATGCTCCATCTACGCATATTTAAATTCTTTAATTCGTTATTTAGTTGGATCAATTAAAACGCCATGAAACGCTCATCCTCAGCTTCCCAAGTAGCATCTGAACCCTAGCGATGCTTCCATATCACTTTCACTAAAGGTATAACCTTGTGACGAAGTTGCTTCTCCTTGCGGTCAACTATCCCGATCGGTTGTTCAATATAGTTCAACTGTTCATCAACCTCAATGTCCATTAATGGCACATGAGATGTGTCATCAGCTAGGCATTTTCTTAGGTGAGAAACATGGAAGGTTGAATGAATTCCTTCTAATTCTTCTGGCAAGTCTAGCTTATAAGCCACTTCACCTACACGATCTATGATCCTAAACGGTCCAACGTACCTTGGACTCAACTTTCCCCTCTTCCTAAAACGAATGATTCCTTTCCAAGGCGAGACCTTGAGCATCACATTGTCACCAACGTTAAACTCAATCGGTCATCGCCGCTTATCAGCATACGACTTCTGTCTATCTTGAGCAGCTTTCATCCTAGCCTTAATCTGATTGAACTTTGAAGACGTTTCTTGAACCACTTCTAGGCTTTCCATTTCTTTCTGACCAATCTCCCCCTAACACACCGGGGTTCTACTTCGTCTACCATAAAGCATTTCAAATAGTGGCATACCAATAATTGAATGGTAACTGTTGTTATAGGAGAACTCTGCTAGATGCAGGTGATCATCCCAACTTCCACCAAAGTATAAAACACAAGCATGTAGCATATCCTCAAGGGTTTGGATCGTCCTTTCAGACTGTCCATCGGTTTGAGGATGGTACGCCGTACTGATGTTCAATCTCGTTCCCATAGCTCCATGGAACTTCTTCCAAAACCTCGAAGTGAATCGAGTATCTCTATCAGACACGATCGATAACGGCACTCCATGCTTGGCCACAACCTCTTTTATGAACAAATTTTTTAAAGTTTCTGACGAGATGGCCTCTCGTATGGGCAGAAAGTGAGCACTTTTGGTCAAACGGTCCACTATCACCCAGATGGTATCATGATGCTTAGCTGTAAGAGGTAGCTTTGTTATGAAATCCATGGTGATGTGTTCCCATTTCCATTCTGGTATCTCTAGAGGCTGCATCTTTCCATAAGGTTTCTGGTGGCTGCCTTGACTTGCAAGCAAGTTAGGCACTTACTGACATAATCTACTACATCATTCTTCATGCCTGGCCACCAGTAATCCCTTTTCAAATCTCGGTACATCTTTGTAGTTCCTGGATGAATCGAATATCTTGACTTATGAGCTTCATCTAAGATTCGACCTCTGAGATCCCCATGGCGTGGTATCCACATACGGTCAAACCTAGTCTTAACACCATGAGTGTTTTCCTTCAACTCATCTTTCTGACCGAAAATCCTTTCTTTCTTCACTAGCCCTTCATCTACTAACACTTCTGACTGTGCCTTGATGATTTCATCAAACAGACTTGAATACATAATCAACTGGTATGACTTCACTGTTGCAATGACTTCCTCGTTCTTACGACTTAGCGCGCCACGACCACATTAGCTTTACCAGGATAGTACTTAATGTCGCAGTCATAATCCTTAATCAACTCCAACCACCTTCTCTGCCTCATGTTCAATTCCTTCTTCTCGAAGAAGTACTTTAAACTCTTATGATCTGTGTAAATGGTACACTTAGTACCATACAGATAATGTCTCCATATCTTTAAGGCATGTACTACTGCTGCTAGCTCTAAATCATGCGTCGGATAAGTACTCTCATGGACTTTCAACTGTCTAGACGCGTAAGCTATCACCTTTCCTCGTTGCATCAACACACAACCTAACCCACGATGCGAAGCATCAGTACAAACAACCAAATCCTCGTCACCATCGGGTAGAGCAAGGATTGGGCTTGCGTGAGTCTTTTCTTTAACTCCTGAAAAGCTTCTTCTTGAAACTTACGCCAAGTGAATACTATCGACTTTCGGGTCATACCGGTCAACTGTGCGGCTATCTTAGAGAAACCTTCGATGAATCTCCTATAGTAGCCAGCTAACCCTAGGAAACTTCGTATATCAGTCGGATTCTGTGGAGTCTTCCAGTTTGTTATCGCCTCAATCTTGGTTGGGTCCACGGTAATCCCTTCAGGATTGATCACGACCTAGAAATTTTAATTCTCGCAACCAGAACGCGCATTTCGAAAACTTAGTGTACAACTTTTCTTTCTTCAGAGTCTCCAATATTTCTCTCAGATGCTCAGCATGATCAGACTCGCTCTTTGAATAGATCAATATATCATCGATGAAGATGATAACTGACTTGTCCAACATCGGACGACACTCCCTGTTCATCATGTCCATAAATGTTGCGGGAGCATTCGTCAGACCGAATGACATCACGAGGAACTCGTAGTATCCATATCGCGTTCAAAGCGCTGTTTTAGGGATGTCTGCCTCTTTCACTTTCAATTGATGATAGCCTGATCTGAGATCTATTCGTGAGAACCAACTTGAACCTTGCAGTTGGTCAAACAGATCATCAATCCTTGGCGAAGGATATCTATTCTTTACCGTAAGCTTATTCAACTAGCGATAGTCTATGCACATTCTCATACTTCCATCCTTCTTCTTCACGAATAACACTGGTGCGCCCCATGAGGAAACACTTGGTCTAATAAAACCCTTGTCGAGGAGTTCCTGCAGTTGGGACATCAGTTCTTTCAACTCGGACGGTGCTAGACGGTAAGGCGCTTTTGCGACGGGTTGGGCTCCTGGTACTAAATCTATCTGAAATTCTATCTCACGCTCCAGTGGCAACCCCGGAAGATCCTCGGGAATACTTCTGGGTAGTCGCACACGATAGGAACATCTTTCATCTCTTTCGTCTCGGCTGTAGCATTGACAATATACGCCAGGTAGGCACCATACCCTCGTCGTAACAAACCCTCCGCTTTTATCATCGAAATGACATTAAGCCCAGAACTTTCCTTATCACCATACACCGTCACCGCATTACCATCCAAAGACTTTAACCTTATTATCCTACTCTTACACACTATCTGAGCTTCGTACTCAGACAACCAATCCATTCCCAAACTACATCGAACCCTCCTAAGGTCATAACAAACAAGGTAACCGGGAACTCATGTTCCTCTAACTCTATCTTACAGTTCTTAACCATTTTAATTATTTTAACCGAAGCGTCACTAGCGGTTTCTACTATAAAAGTTTCAGACACTCGGCAACATTTCGTTTTTGCTAATTTACTAAATGGTGTAGCTACGAAACTCTTATTCGCACCCGAATCAAATAATACTGAAGCAGAAATACCGTTTACTAAAAACGTACCGGTTACAACATCCGGAATTTGTTTAGCCTGTTCCTGGGTCAGCATGTAGGCTCTAGTCCTTGGCCTAGCTTGATCGGTATCCTTCTTTCCACTACCTCCAGCTCCACCATCAGTACACTCCCTTGCCATATGACCCGTCTTACCACACTTGTAGCATGCGGGTTTTACATCACACTCGATAGCATAGTGCCCCACCTTCCCACACTTATAACAGGCATTTGTTCCAAGCCTACACTCCCCACCATGAGCCTTTCCACATTTGTGACACACATCCGAACCAGTGCCCCACTTACACTCTCCATCGTGCACCTTTCCACACGTCTTGCACGTCTTTCTCTCCCACACCTTCTGCTTCTTGTCCTTAGAGTTCCACAATTGGGTACCCGGTCGTTTAACAGGAGCGACCCACTTCTTGTCTTTCTTCCCTTCCCCCACCACAACATCGTCCGCAGCCAGATCCTCATAAACCATCTCTGCTTGTTCGACAGCAGAGTCAAAAGTAGCAGGTTTATTCGCCCTGAACAGCATGCGAACCTTTTGTGGCAGTCCCCTCACATAACACTTGATTCTCTTAGCCTCGGTGTTGACCATATCGGGTACCAACCTAGACATTCGGTTGAACTCGGTAGTATACTCACGATGTGTCATGGTCCCAGCTTTCAAGTACAGAAACTTCATCTCCACCCTCTTAACTTTGGTGTCAGCACATAACTTCTTCATAACTAACTCCTTCAGATCATCCCACTTCATGGCCTTAATCTCGTCCCGAGTCTTCCTCTGCTCCACACTTTCCCACCAATACATCGCCTCTTCTTCAAATGATTGGGTGGCATAACCGACAGCTTGATTGGGACGACACTCGCTAATGCGGATAATTTTATCCATGGCTGTTATCCATTAAAGGGTAGCGATTGCGTCTCCCAAACCAGTCAGCTTCGGCGGGTCACAACCCTTAAAAGACTTATAGTTGCAACCACCTCGGCCCCTTTTCTTGTCATCGACCTTCACAGACTTAACCTCACTCGAGGCCCCTCTTTCTCCTTCATCGTCTTCCCTACCACCTCCTCCCGCTCCTTCAGCTGTTCTTTCATGGCTTCCAGCAGATCTCTCGGGATTCATGTTTTTCACAGCCGCGGCTACAGCTTGGACAATAGCCGCTTGAATTAAGGGATCTAGCTGAACCCCTTCATTGTTGTTAAGGTTTCCTCCAGCTGCACTTCCTTCTTCTTCGGTGTTGGAAGCTGTTTCTACCGAAGGTCGTTGGACACGACGAGGCTTGCCACGACGTCCAGTGCGGCCTACTGCTCCAACAACTGCCCTAGATCCAGCCATCGTATTCTGGAAAGGAAAACACAAACGTCATCACTCAAGGAACTATTTAGTACAAGGATAGTAAGGCTAACAGGTAATAACAATGGCCAGCTGTGATTAGCTGATCACGTTACTTTCCGTGTCCTATACACTTCCTCTTATGAGTCTATTTGTGCTAGTTCTACTCTAAGCAGTTAACCAATCAAACAATCAATTAATCCTATCCCTAACATTCACATATTCTTTCTTTAGCAATTTAGCTAACATTTACATACATATTTAATCATACACTTTACCGTTACTGAGCTTGATTGAGTGACACATGGCTATCTCGAACTGGCATCTTCTTTCTTTTTTTATTTTAATCCCATTCTTTGTTCGAGTCTAAGCATATCGGATTCATAAATCTCTCGAACTTAGCTTTGATACCAACTTGTAAGGCCCTGTTATCGGTAACCCTACTTTGGTGTTAGATTTACTCATAAACATTGTTCTAAATCAGAGTTAATTAAAACTTTCGCGGAATAATAATAATAGTCAACCATTTATTACAAACATTCTTAACTTGTCTTTAAAACATAACATAAATGATAATACCAAAACATCAAGACAAATCTTCAGATGCCAGCCTCTTCGATCTTGCCATGTGTCCTGCTCAAACCAATTGTCTCAACCTGTTAACCTGCGTGCATACTAAAAGTCAGCTACGCTGAGTGAGTTCTAGTTAATCACATAACTTACTTTACATAAACATATACGTGCCCGAAGGTACGCATTACATACTTAACCTGTCCATCAATCTTTCATACACATACATAGCTAATCTTACGTTATAAAGAGCATTCGCCCTACGTACCTCGGATATTATTAGGGTCCGGTACCCTCCATCCTCGGTTATTATTAGGGTCCGGTCACCCTTCATCCTCGGATATTATTAGGGTCCGGTCACCCTTCATCCTCGGATATTATTAGGGTCCGGTAGCCTCCATCCTCGGATATTATTAGGGTCCGGTACCCTTTCTTCCATACCTCCTTAACATACTTTCTATATACATAATCGTAAGTTTCACACATACATACATCATTCATTCTTCATCTTACAACTTACATATAACATCAACCATTTCCTGCCAGTACATGCAATTCTGAAATAGGTTCATGTACCGACAAGAAATCATTCATACATTTCACATAATACATATATGGCATACACTTATCACTTAGGATAGGTGTATTAACTATTCACATCGAGTATGCACACAGCCCCGAAAACATAACAAGGAATGGGGCTAGAAACTCACCTGAAGTCGGTTACGTTTACCGTTAATAGTTATTCCTTTCTTCGGTTGGGCACGGCTAACTGTATAACAATTACTCATATCAATTATCTATCACTAGCCATATCACGTTTCTATTCTAATTATAACCCTCAATGGACGGGGGTCCGGGGGCAGCGCCCCAGGAAGCGGGGTCTAGGGGCGGCAGCCCCTAGCAGGGTCCAAGCGGCAGAGCCACTGGCTGAGGTCGAGCTGCCACGTCAGCTTGGAAAAATTTTATTTCCATTAAATGTCGTAACACATTTTCCATTAGAGTTCGTATCATTATTAAATTTGCTAACTTAAAAGTTCAAGGGCTTCTTTCGTAAACAAACCATTCTTTTATAAGTTCAAGGATCATTCTGTCATTCTTTCAAAGTCTAGTTCGTTAATATGCTCTTTAACGAATTGGGGTTCATTTGTTACTTCTGTCTTCCGTAACAAATTGGCTAATTCGTTACTTCATAACGAATTGGCCTTTTTAGCTAATTGGTCCTTATTCGTTTGGTCTGCCTAACGAATTGAACTTCTTGGCGAATCGAACCGTTATAACGAGCTGGTCAACATACGAATTGGACTTAACGAACTGAAGCTAGCTCGTCAGTCTTTCCTTAACGAATTAGTACCCAAATCAGAGCTAGTTCGTTAGACCTCCGCTAGCGAATTAGGGTTAGGTCAGGGAATGTCAGAACATTCCCTGACATTCCTCTTAACCTCGTACCACTTTCCGGCACCGCCATTGCCGGAAAAACGTGTTTTAACTCGTTTTTCACCGTTTTTCGTCCCGTTCGATCCCGATCTGAACTAGGGTGATCCCTAAGCTCATCTTAGGTTCAATTTATACCCGATTCCATCCGGATCTCGTGACTTAAACGGTTTAACGGCGTCGGCTCGTAGTTTCGCGATTATATCTAACGGGTTAAGTTAATAAGCATCATACTAGTATTACCTCGGGTCGGTGCTCGGTTTCCTTCTTGGTTTTAGCTAGAGAGAAAAGAGAGAACTAGAGAGAAGCTTAAGTGTGTGTTTTGGGTGGTGTATGGAATATGTGTAAAATGAATTTAAATGGTGATTAATGGTTTATATATTTATGGATCATGGGCTTAAGCCCATGGTCTTTCCTTCTTTCTTTCCTAACCCAAGTCCATAATTCATATTCATTTACCCAACACTAGCCCAACTCGTATTCTATTTATCTAAATCGATAACGACCCACCATAAAATAACGAAATTTATTTTATTATTATAACCAAAAGTAGGATGTTACACCAAATAAATAACCCGATGAACACCCCTACCTTGTGAGCTGTGAGCAATCAGTTCGCGCCCCAACATTTTCGCAGTAAGGTTGGGGTGTGACAGATTGGTATCAGAGCTTAAGGTTATAAGATAGGTCGTTAGTAATGTCCAAGTAACATGTTTAGAACCATATACGTGCCTACTTGACTGCCTTATGTGTTCAAATTTTAATTGTTTATAGCTTACTTATTTATTTATTTACTTTATTATTTTAATCTTGTACACGCACACATAAGCTCCGAGGTTGTGACTCATTCTCAAAAGGTTATCTTTCATTAATTAGTAGATTTCTTTTATTATGGGAAATTCCTTAAGAATTCCACTGTTTTTGTTTTTACTCCTTCTCCTTAAAGCAAGGGAGTATGACAAGTTCGTGTAGTAACTGGAAGGGAGATAGAACTGTGAGTCGGGCCTTGGAAAAACAATTCCAAGAATCAAAGGTAACACGATATTCCTTACCTGGAGGATAACCCGACCACGGTACTCGATCTTATAGGCCAAAGCGGAAAAATGTCATACGACCGGAACTTTAAGCGGTTAACTTAACCGGCTAAACGGTTACATTCCTAAGTTACAAAACCGAATTCACGGTGACACGTGGCTAAACTCGGAAATTCCAAATATTGTATTTTATTATTTTAAAGTATTTAGTTTGGTGAACAATCATTGGGAAACCCATTGCTACTCCAGTTATCCATTTCTCAACTTGTTTTGATTTATATGATTTTGTTGGAGCATAATCATCTGTGGCAGTTCACAGGATGCTCCAGCTACGCATATTTAAATTCGTTAATTTGTTATTTAGTTGGATCAATTAAAACGCCATGAAACGCTCATGTGCTAACCAGGTTAATTGTTTCGATAATTCGTTAATTAGTTAGGCCGTTTAAAATACCATGGAATGCTCATGGGAGGCCCAACTCACAAATTAATGTTATGTTATTTAATTGGGATAACAAAATGTCATGGGAAACTCATGAGAAACTCAACTCACAAATTTATTTTGGTTTTCTAACATGTTGAGACAATAAAATTTCATGGAAGGCTTATGGTAAGCCCAACTCGTCGAAGAGAATTCGTTTATTCGTTTATTTATTTGATTTTATTTAATCAAAATTAATGATTTGATTTATTCATATTACTTCAATTAATTAAATTATTTTAATTCTCATGATCTGACATAACTCTCAAGTTATTGAGACATAGTTATCATTTTGTTATGTCCCCTCTCATCTATTTTAATTTTTTATTCTCAATCTATCAAACCATTTCAACTTTCACCCTCAACTTTTAATTATTAACATTTTAAGTACTTCATGTTTTGGTTAATCTCATGTTACTTCTCATGTTTCACAATTTACCTTCCATCTTATAGGTCTTTATTTTGAAATTCAATCATTGTAATTTTATTAAACTGAATTTTCCATCATTTAGATTATTTTCCGCTATTGAATTAAATCTTTCATTACTTAATTTAATTTTCATTATTTTTCCTTTTTAATCGTATTTCCATGGTGATCCATGGATACTTTAATCACTCATTTTATTTATTGAAATTTTCATGATTCTTGTTGAAAACCTGCAGTGGTTCATGGTATCTCAAATATCTATTTTCATTTTTATTGAATTTCATTATTTGGTGAAAATTACACGATGGTTCATGGATAATTCAACTCCCTACTTTGATTATTAATACATCTTGAGAATTTTGAATGTTTCGGTGATGACTTCGTTAGTTGTTGGAATAGCCATGGTGATTCATGTATTTCCAACTCCACGTTTTATTTTATTTAATTATATTATTTCACAACCCATTTTTATTTTCATTATCAATTTAATATTCATTACTTATCTAAACTTTCATGATAAATCATGGATTATTTAATCTACTTATTTCATATTGTTTATAACGACTTTGTGGAAATAGAAAGATTCCTCGTAATTCGTGGATACCCTAATGACCCACTTAATATTATATATAATTTTAAAGTATTTTTGGAATAGGACTATCTCGGTGATACGAGGATATCCGCTTTCCCAATTTAATCTCTTAACGATTTGTTTGAATACGTAAATTTCTGCATTTTCATTAACGTTTCAATTACTGTTTACCATTTATTTGAATTTGGATTTATCACATCTAAAATTTACAATTGCAATGCTATAGTTTTATATCATTTTCTCATTAAATTTCATAAGTTCCTCATCTAATCAAACTCGATTCTTCAAAATCTTCATTTAACCTTGTTCTAATATCTACAATTTTTAAAGGTTTCACATATTATTTCACATATCTACAATTTTTAAAGGTTTCACATATTATTTCTCATTTTAAGATTTCTTGTTTAAACTATTAAGTAAATCATTCACTTAATTTGTTGTTGATATTTTGTACATTCATAAAACTATTGTTTGTTATTTTTATTTGTTAAGTTCACTAAAGTTAGTTAGTTATCTTGTATTTCTATGTTTGTTCATTACAAACAATATTGTCGTAATCTTATTCAAAACTTTTAATCTCAACATCAAGCATTTGTCTCCTTTCAATTTTAAGAAGTTTCAAAAGTTTCACTATTTTCATTAATCAAACTCAAATGTTCATCTCATTTTCTTTACTAGAAATATTTTATACATTTATGATCCTCTGATTTTACCTTTAAGATTTATTAAAAATTTTATTTTCTCACAAAGGTATGTCATTAAAATGTTATGTGACCCACATGATGAGACGAATTATGTGGACCATCCGACGATCAAAGTAATTATGGATGTATACATAATTATACAAGTCCTCTCATGGAAATCATAGTACGCAAAATTGTGGGACATAATCTAGAACCGAAAGTATTTTTTGGTAACGATACAAGTGTTAAGATGATAAGAACATGGTGGATACGCCGCTGGTACATCCTATAAATAAGTGCCCTTTTCGGATTTTCATTTGCAGCGTTGCTCCAACTACTCAAAGTTATATATTATGTTAAATTTTATTTAAATTTTATTGAAAAGAAAAGCTTTTTGTTTAAATTTAATTGTTTTTAACTAATGGCCATATTTGTTGCTTCAACTATTTTCGTTTCATTAGTTCATCTTTAAACGAATGAACCCTATTCGTTAACTTTGTTTAACAAATGACCTTATTCGTTGTAACATTTCGGATTTTTCGTATTTGTATTCGTTTATGTTTAACTTGATTTGGGATTTTATTGGGATCTTTCGTTATCATTAAAACATGCATTTATTAAGTAATTATTTGTGTTAAATTCACTGTATACTAATATGACCTTTAAACATGTCAAACAACCATTAAAATCGCTTAAAACAGCTAAAAATCATGTTTATGGAAATACAGGGACTAATTTTGCCAAATAATTCCTATTTTTTGACTAAATTAACAAAACATAAGATCCAAGATATGTAAATTAATGTTTAAAACATCCTAATTTGTTTTCTTGTTGTTCAAGCGAATTTTATTAGCTATTATGCCCAATTTTCTCATTAATAGCTTATTTTGTTTCCTAGTCGAGTGGATTACTTCATAAATGCATTATAAGTCTCAAAATTTAATCAAAACACATCTCTAAACCCTAAAAACTACTGACTTCCATCCATCCTCCCCATATCCCACGAAATTTCCATTCCCCTTCATCAAATTCTTCAAGATTTAATCGATTTCATTCAAGACTAGCAGACATTGGTGTTCAAGACCTTGTTGACCACGAATTTCTCTTAGTTCTAATCATTGTTGGGTTAAGGTTTCTTTTTCAATAATGTAGGTTTTTATCTCTTTTACTAAAGCCCTCAATCAATTTATGAGATTGAGAGGATTTACCATGTCAATTGGACTCCGACCCGTTTAAGGGCAAAATAGTCAACAAGATTTACTAATCGATATCTAACACTTCTGTTCAGAACTAGCTTTCAAACCAAAAAACTTTTATGTTTATTTTAAGATTTTGAGTTTACTGAACAAAACCCGGCTCCCAACTAGCTGTTCGGTTTCTGGTCAGTAAAAGCTCGCTTATTTATTAAAAATCTCATAACCGGAGTTTTGTACATATGTTTGGATTGATTCCAACAGCTATGTTCTCTGTTTTGACTCTATTTTACTTTGTATAAGTCTCAGGTATTTTTGGGTCAGATAACTTGGGGTGCTAGTTTCACTCGTTTAATCATTATCTTCGGTTTACTCGCCTAGCAAATAAGGTGAGTAATCACTAGGGATGAGCATATTCGGTACCGGTACCGAAATCGGTAGTGATTTAGTACCGTCTGTACCAAATCGGTACCAAAGTATTGAGTTTAGGAATCGGTACGGTACCGGTATTTCCCGAGATTTTACCTTCAATACCGGTAACGTAACGGTACCGGTGCCGAACCGAATATTTCAATACCGGTATCGGTACAAAGAATTTGTGATTTTCAGGATCGGTATTTTTGGTACCGGTACCGGTCGGTAACGGTACATTACCGTGCTCGTCCCTAATAATTACTCCCCTATTTTACTTTGCTAAATGCTTTTGGGGACTTTATGTGTATATATTCTTATTTTTCATACTACACATTATCCATTCTAGCAAATAATGACTATTGTGTTGTTGATCAATTAAATATTTATTTTCTAATTGCTTACTTACTTATCCGTTTAATTCTAGCATTCGTCTTAGTAGCCAAGCCTGATTCGCTAGGAAATTGCCAAACAACACCAATAACTTTCTATCATTTAATTCCGGATACTCGGAATATTGGTGTGCAGGTTTTATCTATATTAAATTTAGTGTCAAAAAGTGGTAATTTTCTCACTCAACCTCGTGTTGACAACCTATATTATTTTGTACGCATATTGCAGGTTATACTCTGGTTTGAAGCTAATGTGAAGAATCATTTAGAGATACCCTAAGTTACTTTAATAAAAAGACTATTGTATTTGATTTTAGTATTTGAGATGTTTATTTATTTGTAATTGTTTGGTAATTTGTTTTAACACAGTGTACTTGATTGAAAATTTTTAATTAAATAAATAAATTAAATATTGTCATATTTAAATTGTATGATAATACCTTTTGAGCTGTGAGCAATTCGCGACCCTGCATTTCCGCCGTAGGTTGGGGTGTGACATTCGCTATTTGTCTAACGAATGAGGACTCATATGTCATAGCGAATGTGGTACGCATGTGGTTTCCAAAGCGAATAAGTCTATTCGTTAAGTTTCTTAACGAATTAGAGATACGTCCATTTGTTATACTGTTGATAGACAACGAATGAGATGTGTCCAAGTGTTAACATGTTCGTTTGTGCTGATGTAGCTGAAAATCGACAGGTTAATATTCCTGAAGGTCAACAAGATCAGCTTGTAAGGAAATAGGCTCAAATTATACGAGAATAACATGTTGAGCAATTTGTGGATAATTTCGAGCCACAACAAGCACAAGCAGAAGTAGAACCGACTAGTAATCGATGGGTTGCTGACGAAAAAGCATAACATTTGTGCTTTCTTGGGTTATAATTTCTTTGGACGTTCTATGTTCGGAGAGGTGATTATGTTCTTGAGACGTTCAAGAATATATCGAGCTATCTCAACCAATCTCCCACTTCACTATAGCATTATCAGACCATTCTAGGAGATGGCCCGATATGTTGCAGGGGAAAATCATATTGTTGCTTAAATCCAATGGAAGAAGATCATTGTTGATGTTGGTATTATTCGTACAGTATTGGACTTTGGAGACAATGATGATTGTGTTTATGAGTTTGATATAGAGCTGATCTAAGTTTTATTCAGAAGGTTGAAGTATAATGATGATTTAAACAAGTCCATGTACAACAAGGCACACCTCTGTGAGCAATACAAGTATTTATTACATGTGCTGATTCATTTCTTGGGAGGTCGAAGAGGTGGATTTGATGAGTGCAGGATTATGCTAAAGTCCGTCATTGTTGCTTTGGTGATGAACAAGCCTTTACAATTCTCAAAGATGGTATTCTATCATCTTAAGGAGAATTGCACCACGAAGAACAACAAGTTCCTAATGTATCCATGTTTCTTACAACTGATCATTAATCATTTGGAACCTAATATTGTTAAACACATGGAGATTCTCGTTGATCGGATTGAGTTGATTTATAAGAATGAGTACACTATGCGAAGAATTCAAGTCTATCGGGGTCAGAGAAGGCAAGGCCAAAATATAAGTGTTTGATTGGTCATTTGGTGAGTGAATTATATGAAGCTCCATCTGATGATCGTTGGTCTCACAAAGATTCTTATTTGAAAAGTGATGGTGGTGCGGATGATGGTGATGATGATGGACATGGTGGTCAGGGTGGTGATGGTGGTGTTGAGGCATGAAAGTGTAAAGCTAAGGGTAAGTGTATCGCGGTAGATAAGCCAAAACCTAACCGAACCAAAACGGGTAGAGTGTTGATATGCATGAGTCTCAACCACGAGCTCCAAGAGTGGTTACTGTTTCTTTTCCATCCACACCGGCTGTAACTACTTCTTTGAGTACACCAGTGGTTTTATTAATGACAACGATATCAATATATTCACGTATTATGTCTATTTCAAGATATGTTCTACAATCGATTCACTCTCCAATGACTCAAACTTTTCCACAACAGACTCTGGCTACTACAAGTCCAAGTGTACCTGCAAGACAGATGTAGAGGCCAAATTATTCGTTTATGTCATTTAACAGACCTCAAGGCCCGATGCAGTTGATTCATCCAGACTTCTATAATTTTCCTATGCAACACTGATGAATTTGATCGAGTTTCAAAAACGTATGTTGACTGATCAGAGGTAGATGTTTCGAAGACTACAGTTGTTTCAGAAAGAGAATAGAAAGCTAATGGTCTTGGTAGCAGCTCAGGGGGGAGAAGATCGACAAACAGGATGAACTTATCCTTCAACTAGCGTATAAAGAAGACATGTTAAGTAATTGAAGGATCGGGATCACGTCAAGGATCTTGAAGCAGGTGGTTTTGATCAACAACCTTGTGGTTCATCATCCGGTCGTGTACCTGCTGAGGGGGAGTCGTCTAGGAAAGAGATTGTTATTAATCATGATTCGACCGAGGTACAACCCGTGAACACTTTGAGAGTAAAAAAGGTGTTGTTTGTGGATGAGAAAAGGATTGTCATGAGTATTGTTGATATTGATGAGATAGAAAAATGTGAGTTTGTTGATCATTGTTTGAGAAAAGAACAGATCGCCATTCTTCTTAACTTAAATAAAGAAGATGTGGATGTAGAAGTGGAAGATACTAAGGAAGTCAGATTTGATTTGAGTATTCCATCTGGGAATACTTGCTGTGATGATGTGAAGATGGAAGACGTGACTGCTGAGGAATACCAGGATATGTATACACGGTTTAACACTAATGATGGGATTCCGTTTTTCATGACAAAACAACTTGAAGCAGCCAAGGAGTGTCTGAGAAAGGAGAAAGAGAAATATAAAGGTAAGGAGAAAGTGACTGAACCTGAGACACGACAAGCTTCAGTTGATATGTTTAATTATAACGCGAAGAAGATGAATAAGATGATCGGTAGATTGCGGTATGAATAAGATGAACAGAAAGAAGATTTTTTTCTATCGCAGAATTTTTTATAACATATCAGATGAAGAAGTTTGTAGTTGTGAAGACCATTAAGGGTGATATAGTCTCGTTGATGTATGAACAGGAGTTGAAGATTTGTATCGTGAAGTAGGAGAACAGTATACAGTATTTACAACATATTACGAATGTTTTTACGATGACACGATGGGATGTTCTTACATTGGTGTAAGTCCCAAATCAGGATCTTTTAATGTGATATCAAACAAACTCGTTGTTAGGCGGAAATTTACAACAAGGTGATTCAAGAATGACAACGAACAAACACAAATCAGCACACAATATGCTTCAAAACACACATTGTATTAACGTTGGGGCTTAAGCACCCAATATCGATTACAATATGATTGGAATACAAACCATGTAACCTACTAACCACAACCAACTTCGTGAATACTTAACCCCCCCATCTAATGACCTAATACAATATATACATATAGCCTAGCATACCTTCGGCCCAAGCCCAAAACACAAGCCCACCGAAAACACCATGTTTTCGGTGTTACATACATATTAAGCCCAATAAGATCAAGTGTAAATCATCTAATAAGCCTATCCCAACAATCTTCCCCCTTGGTCTAAACATTTATCTTCATTCATGCTCCATACCTTCAGCATCAGCCTCATGGTAGGCACCCGCCCATAAACTAGTACTGATTATCGATCCCACCATACCTGTATACTCTTTAGCAGTTGCCTCATAGAGTGGTTCAGCTTCAATTTGAAAGCTGCTAAGAGTCTTGATATCTTTCTCACCAAACTTCAGAAGGTCTCGTGAATCAACAATACAATACTGACTCTTCCTTAGCCTTATAATCACTATAGCAGTTTCACCATCATAAGCCCAAAATTTCATTTCATCAAGAGCACCTTCAGGAAATATCTTGGTAATTGGAATTGACTTTACTTTGGCAGTTGGAGGCCACATAACGTTCAGCATCGGCTTGTTTGATTAGGGATCGTGAACCACCTTTGCCTTTTTAACAAAAGAATCAGCAGTGGGCATGTCAGGAAATCCTCTCTCCACTTGTTTTCACAAGAACTTTCAGAACTTGCTAGCCTTCATGTCATGATTTGGATTGTGGAAAGGATCTTTTATTAAATCACTTAGATCAACTTTCGTCCATGAACCAAAATCTTTCATCTTCTTATAGTATTCCATGTTCCCAGACTTACGCTTAACCCACCACATTTCTTTATCAATAGCATATCCCCATGAAACAACCTCTGAACGATCACCGTATTTATCAGAAAATCCCTTTTGATGTTCCACAACGAACTTATCTAGATGATCGGAAGACACGACATTCTTATTGGAAATTTTCATAATCAGAGTCTTCTTTCTTATTCTTTCTCATTGTTTTGCGGTCTTAGGTGGGGCGGTTATGTAACTCTCTAGTTGCTTGCAAGTATCAATGTTTGAAGTAGGCCGTGAACTTGATCCACCAATGTCAGGCACATCAGGAGCACCGTGCTTATTGCCGAGATCTGGAAGAGATCCAAAACCTCTGGTGCCTATCTGAGTGTCACCACCATCAACTTCATCACTGATATAATATGCTCCCTTGACCTCATTTCCAAATCGTTTAATGAGTTTCTGTTGCAAATCAACGTATAAACAAGTGAGACCTCCCATGTTGGATTGAAGCTCTTGAATCTGTAAGTCCTTTTCTGTGTTGCTAGCTTTAAGCACTTGGATATGAATATCTTTAACCATAGAGTCTTGTTCGAGTTCAAAGACCCTGCGTTGTAGAGCATGAACATAATGGGTTTGGGTTTAATGGCAACCCCTTTACCCTTGCCTTGTAGGAACGTTTCTTGCATGGAAAGAATGTGGGCAATTGTCTCAGTAGCACTCGAGCTTCCTTGACCCAAATGACCCGGAGGGTTCAGTAGTTGACTGGATAAGAGCTTCAAAGCCATACTCATGTAGTATGTCATCTTCAGCTGGATCTTGTGTTTGTTAGGCTTCAATAGATGGGCTTGGATTAGACTGAGTCTTAACGATAGGCTCAGTTGGTTTTGGTTGATCGGTTTGCACAAGATCTCTCATCAGCACACCAGGTATTGGATCTCTTCTTTTACGTTTGCGTGGAATAAGATCGGTGTCTGGCTCATTCTCAACAACCTCGTCATTTGTCACAGTAACTGATCGAGGAGGTGTCAACGCAGTTTACAGGAGCTTTTCTATAAATGTTTTAAACGCTTCAAGTTATTTGGTTGTAGGTACAGATTGTTGCACTTATTCATGGTGTTCTTTCTCCAAAGGTTGAGAAGGAGAGGTGTCGGCTTCACAATCAGATACGATTTCAAAGGTAGTGGAAGACCTTTAACCAAGAACTGTATGTTCCTCAGCAACAACAGCATCTATCTCGGTTTCAATAAATCTACCGAACTTTTGTAACATATGAAGCCCTTGGTAAACCACTTTGGCCCCTTTTCTTGATTGCTTTATTAGACCAAAAGTGTTAGGACCCATAGCTTTCAAATCAAGCATCTCCACATATCGATTCAACTCTGGGTAGTGGGAATCAAAGATCATCTGCAGAAACCTTGGATATATCAAAAAAAAATCTCTGTCTTATTCCCCAAAAGGTTGCTTATCATCTCATTGAACACGAACTTCAAGTAAATGTAATTCCAGTCCATGATCAAAGACACAACAACCGACATTTGAGTGTGACCAATCTCGTGGAATCCTCCTTTTCTTTCAGAAATACACGTAAAGAACGTGTGAATTAGAAACCTCCAGTATGGATAAAATAAATTCTTATTAGCCAGAGGATAGACTCTTTCATAACACATTCGCTGCACAATCTCTCCCACAGTGTCGCTTGAATATTCTATAGGATGATCAAGTTAATCACCAAACAACAGCACGCCACGCATAATGGCTTTAGAGATAAACACCGATCTCTTTTATATGGTTGATTCAATAGTAACCACTCCCACGCACATCGCTGATTAATTGAGGCATGGTTCCAGAAGTCCGTCACCATTTTCTTGCAGATTACAGGATTCTCTCGTAATGCGTGAGAAATCCTGCAAGTGTTCAGCCCAACGATCATGGATTTGAATTTTGAGCTGGAGGATCAAACAAGCATTCAACAATATTGTGATAGTCAACAGACTTGAGAGGTGCCTATTCAGTCATGATTGCAAGAAACGAGCCAAGTTTGATACTTATTAACTTATGTACATGAACATTCATCTTTTAGATTTGATTTCTTTTTAAGTTTGATAACATAAATGATATTATATGAACCAAAACTTAAAATGATGAAACTATAAACCCCTTATTGAAATTTAGTCCAAATACAAAGTGTTTTAATCTATATAATAAATTATGTCCAAAATGAGCGTTTTTCGATCAACAAGCAGAGATTTCGGTCAATAATAATAGTTTTATGTCCATATAGGGTGTTTTGGCCGATAACCGTGAATTCTGTTAGTTAAAAAAACTTTGACAACCGAGAACAATGGGTTCTCGGTCAACTCAAGAGTTCTCGGTCAAACTTGACCGAGAACCCTTGAGATTTCTGCCAATCTTAGGGGTTCTCTAGTTGACCATCTGTTTTTGGTCAACCACACCCAAGAACACAGGAACCCCGAGATCTCTAATGATCTTGGGCAAAGAAACCCTTTGTATTATTCTCGAAAACAGGATTGTCTTCCCAAACACTCCATATCCACCATTAACAAAAAACCTGCAACTTCCACGGCACCATAAAACCATTAGGATTAAGCGCGCACACGAAAGCAATAACAAACATGAGGATTTAACGTGGTTCGGTCTAAACTGACCTACGCCCACGTGTTGAAACTAGGTATTTCTTTAATTGAGTGACCAAATATTACAAATACTTGTTAGGATTAAGCGCGCAAATGAACCGAACACAAACACGAAAGCAATAACAAACACGAGGATTTAACGTGGTTCGGTCTAAACTGACCTACGTCCATGGGTGGCAACTAGGTATTTCTTTTATTGAGTAACCAAAGATTACAAATACATGACATCAAATATATAGATATACGACTAGGGTTTGTATCTTAATAAACAAGAAATCCAAACTGGGCCGGGCTTGGGTCTGGCCACCCTCTGCCCTTTGGACTTCAAATAATAAGCTGGCCAACGAGGCCTACGAACCCAACAATCTCCCACTCGGAGACCTTGAGTACTCTCGTCTGCACTCCTGGTTGTACTTCTGTAATCTAAACATTTAACTTCTGATTGTACTTCTGTACTTCTGTAATCTAAACATTTAACTTCTAGATGCCACCGTCTTCTCATCAATTAACTTGAAGGCCCGTTGAAGCTCCCCGGCTCCAATACATCAGTCACGGCTAAAACTGCCCCTAACCTGTTCTCTGTCCCTACCGGCTCCCACTGAAACAAACTATCAGATCCTGAGACCTTGAGAACAAACACTCTCCATATTCAGCAAGTAATCCATTGTAGAGACTTTTAAAGCTGGATTACTGGTTTTCTTAATCCACTGTCGACCTGAAACTGTAACTGAAACTTGACCTGTGCTCCCACTTTCACAATGTCCTCTGACTGATTTAACCTTCCTAGCTCGTTCATCCTGAATCCTCACTCTGGCTAGGGGTTTGTTACTTGCAAAATGAACCTTCTTCCGCCGACGAGATTCTGTGAACCGGACTTTGTCTTTCACCAAAACTAGATCCACTCCTTTCAGTGACATCTCGACCATATACAACGAACTCATTTTCTTGCCACGAACAACCACTAGATTCCCTTTGACTACCTTCCACTGCCCATTCCCGAACTTAACATCGTGCCCCTGGTCATCCAACTGCCCAACTGAAATCAAACGTTTCTTCAAACTTGGAATAAACCTCACGTCTTTCAAAGTCCAAGAAGTACCAGATGAAGTTATCAAATCAACATTTACCATACCCGTAACCTCTAGTATATAATCATTCGCAAGTCGAACATTTCCAAAATCTCCAAACTTAAGATTCTTCATCGTGTCACTATAGTGAGTGGCATGAAACGATGCACCAGAATCCATCACCCAAGCATTAACGTTACTCTCAACACTGCAAACCAAAGCCTCATCACTAGTGACCCCGTCATCTGTTTCGTCTTCTGTAACGATGACCTCTTTCTTACCATTCGGACACTAATTCCTGAAGTGTCGCTTCTCTTTACAACCCCAGCATTAAATATCTTTACAAGTCCTAGACTGACTCCTCTTCCTACTCCCATTGCCTCGTTGTTTTCCCCTACCTCTTCCTTCTGTGACTAACATATTTCCTAATGATTCACCTGAACTTCTGCGTCTTGAATCTTCTCCAAGAATCAAATCCCGAATCCCATCAAAAGTAATTTTTGTAGGTGAACTACAAACTACAGTCACTGTTTGCGACCAACTGTCGGGCAAAGATGATAATAACAAAAGACCTTGAACTTCATCATCAAACTTAATGCTGACTAACACTAAGCGGGAGAGGTTCGAATTAAGATTATTAATATGCGTTGTAACTGACCCACCCTCTTCATTCTTGTCACTAGCTCTCGAATATGATAGACCTTATTTGCTACCGTAGGCTTCTCATACATGTTGGATAGTGTCTCCATCATACCACGGGCTATGGTTTCTTTAATGACGTTAAAGGCCACATCTTCCGACAACGACAAAGTAATACAAGCCCTAGCTTTCTTGTCTAACTTCTTCCAATCTGCTTTTGACAACTTTTCTAGTTTTTTTCATCTTCAAACACTACATCCAAGTCTTTCTGACAAAGTTGCGCTTCAATTAGCATCTTCCACCAACCAAATTCATGTCCATCAAACTTCTGTATCGAGGAGCTTGATAAAGACCATAAAGAGCCTTGTCCAGCCTGTAGACGTGAGTAGGATGCTTCGAATTAGTAAAACCTGGTGGCTGATCCATGTATATCTCCTTCTTTGCTTCTCCATATTGAAATGTCATCTTGACATCCTTATGATAAACCACAAAACCTATGTAGGAAGCATATGCCAAGAAAATTCGAAGGCCTCAAGATGAACCACTAGAGCATACACTTCTATGTAATTTAAACCCTCAACCCGACGAAAACCACGAACCACAAGTCGTGCCTTATTTCGAACAATAACCCAGTGTCATCTTGCCGACGGGTAATCAACCAATCTCCAAACCTTGAGTTTCTATAACCGGTTCAACTCTTCATGCATAGCTTCCACCTAACTTGGTTCTTGCAATGCCATTTCAACATACTTCGGCACAATCTGAGAGATACAGACAGTTGTTGATGTTTCTTGTATGACTTCTGGTTGAGACCCCCGTTTAAAGGGGACCTATGACATTCTTGAATTGATGATCCCGTTGAATCCTTGTTGGAACAGAATGATTGGGAACAGAACTGGTAGCTGGAAAATTTGTTGGGTCTCCAAGGGGTTCGGAGAATGGGCTCCTCCATCCAGATGCCGAGGTGCTGTACGAGTACATGATACTAGAGTGCTACCAAATATTTGACGAATAATACTCTCCCCCTCTGCTAACTAAACATTAGCTGCAGGTGTCTCAGCTGTATGCAATTTACATACCAAATATTTGACGAATAGTACTCTCCCCCCTATGCAATTTACACTCTTTGAGAGACTTTTGTGAAGAATCAGTCTCAGTTTTGTGTTCCTGTGGACTTGAAGACGAAGGCTGTACAGTATCATACAATCCCGACAGATCTAAACCCATCATCAGAGACTTTTTGAAACAAACAGAGATGACTTATTTTTCATCAACAACACCCGAAGTCCTTGCACCTGAATTCCCTGCATCAACAACTAGAAACACATTAAATGGCTTGAACAATTCATTATAATCAAATAACCAGTCATGACCGACACGAGCAACGGTTTCATTTTCCTCTAGCCAGCGGACATCGTAAGATTCCACAATCTGCTTCGTTGCCTTGTTATAAACTTTGTAGGCAGTGCAACTAGCATAATCAACGAAGTAACAATCATCAGCCTTTGCTCCTAATTTTGTAGTTTATTCGAGATTCAACAGAGTGCATGGGCATCCAAAAGCACGAAAGTGTGCTACAGTGAGCTTGTGACCAAAGACAATCTTATAAGGAGTCTTCATCTGGGTTTTGTTGATCAGCACCCGATTTTGAACGTAGTACATTGTGTTGACTGCTACAGCATGGAAGAACAGAGGTATCTTCGAGTTTCACAACATAGTCCTTGAGGCCTCAATTAGGGTTATGTTCCTTCTCTCAACTACACCATTTGTTGCGGTGTATGAGCTGAGCTGTATTGTCTAAGCACCCCTTTCCCGACACAAAAGTGATTTAGCATTGAGTTATTGAACTCTGTGCCATTGTCAAATCGAATTCCTTTTAACTTTATATTGAGTTGATTCTCCATTAGTACGACAAAGCGCTTTATTAGTTCTGCAGTTTCACTCTTATTTGACAAGAAAAACACCCAACTAAAACTTGAGTAATCATCAGTTATAACCAGACAATATGACCTGCGAGAGAGACTTAATACATGAACAGGACCAAACAAATCCTTATGAAGCAACTGGAATATTGTGGAGATGGTATTGACCAGTTTTGGCTTGTGTGATTTATGATGATGTTTACCTAGTGCACAAGCTACACATTTCTCAATTGTTACAAAATCTTTAACTGGCAAACTGCGAACAATATTGTTTTTAGCAAAACGGTTAAGATTTTTATCATTAGCATGACCAAGACGACGATGCCAACGCATGGCATTATGTTTCAACACTTTTGAAAATAAACACGTGATTTCTTTTGGAACATTTTTATTCATGTCGATTACGTATGCATTATATTTTCTTTGTGATAGAACAAGAACCCGATCTTCTGGTATGATGATACCAGGTTTTAAAACCAGACACTCTTTGTTTGTAAAATGCATTTAAAAAACCTTGTCACGGATTTGTTAGACACAGAGAAGACTGTGTTTCAATTATGGAACAAAATTTACATTTTCGAACTTAAGAACACCATTACTTAAGGTACCCTTCTATGTGATCTTCCCATTTTCTTCTCCCGCAAAGGAAACATACCCTCCACTAAATTGTTGAATGTTGTGCAGTTGAGAGATGTCTTTTGTCATGTGCTTGGAACAGCCACTATCAACATAACAAGGCCTGATGATATTCCTCGATAGTTTTTCCTGCACGATGTTCGAGATTAATTAGTATTTGGTACCCAGTCCATAATAATGTTGGGTACTGTTCATTCATCTATGAATGATACAGGTTGCCATGACATATCTTCCTAGTTATCTAAGATTGAACAGGAAGTTTTTAGTGATTTGGACACCGAAGATTTAAGCAACCACTTATAGTCGGGTTTCAAAACTTTGTGACTAACGCAAACGATTGTCTTTGGCTCTGGTTTGCGAACGGAAGTCATGTTGGATTTTGGTTTCCAGATTGATTTCGATCTAGAGGCCGGCTTTGGTCTCGGGACCAAATTAGATTTTTCCTCACGCTTTCGAAACATGGCAGGCTTAGTCTGATAGGATTTCAACATTTCACCCTTGTTTCATTTCCCATCACCATTAGAGGGATTTGCCCTGTAATACCTGTAATACCTTGATTTATTATAATTAAGTTTATTAAAGGTATTTCGAGACATATTCCTCTGTTTATGTCCGTAGTATGGGACATAAGAATTGTACGGAAAATTTCTAGCAATGTGTCCAGGAGTGCCATAGTCAAAACACGTTTGTCTTTTGATAGAAAATTCGTTGTGGCCAACCCCTCATTTTGACATTTTGTGTGAGCCAGTTTGCCCCGTTTTAGCCTGAACATTTAATTTATCACAATCATGCAAACATGAACTCCCTTGTTTAACAAGTTTAAGTGACAAATGCTTATCCAAAATCTTATTTTTATCAATTTTATTTGAAACCACATCACAAGTTTTAAATGGCTTATAAGAATCAACCAAACAATTGTCTTTTCTCTTAAAAACATAGCCCATACAAGCACTAGTAGTAATAGAATCTAAAGCAGGTAAATTTAAAGAAACAGTAGAATTAAAGTCTTTATTAGTTAAAACAAATGAGTCTTCCTCCTCATCAGCCCAATCCTCTATAATTACTTCATCTGCACGCGAAGTAGACACATTAGTATCATTCACTCTCAAGATTGGTTCAATAGGATTGACTGAATCATAACCAACAATCTCATTTGTACTTTGCTTATCATATTGCATAAATTGTTCAATCTCTTCCTTTTCTTTAGTAAGAGGAATCCCTGTATAGTTATTATTATATAGAGGTGGAACCTCGGTGTAACCAATACCCTCACCCCTTTTGTCTTTCCATTCTAGCAGTTTTTCAATCATAGATTCAACAACAGCACTAGAGTCATCTAATTTCTTAAAGTTGAATTCAGGGTTTTCAAATTTATTAGGTAATTGCAATCTCCAACTTAGAAGCGTCTAAATTGGCAGTTAGTTTGGCAAATTTTTGTTTTGCATCTAAGTGGTGACAACATTTTACGCTAAAATCATTTTGAAGTTTAAAGAAATCCTTTTGTTATGCCTCTAATTTTTCCTTTAAAGATTTTTCAAATTTCTTAAGGGTGAAATTTTCATGTTTTATGCCTTTCATTTCTCGAAGCAGGTTACTATTGTGTATATAGTTCTACATTTTTAAAGCAAAATTGAGAACATAATTCATAACATACCTCAGATGATCTGGGAGAAGTGGAAGACGTGAAGGCAAACTGAAGGTACTCTACCAGCTCCTTTGCACCGTTCTCTTTTTCAACGGCATCAATCTGAGCAAGGTTCGCAGTCTGATTGTTTAAGTTGAGTGCTTCCATCTGCTCAGTCCAATCAAACTGCTGAGCCACCAATCCTCACTCATTCTCTCTAGCACCAGCTGCATTTTCTCCTCTAACACCACCCACCAGAACCAGTGCCCTTCCCCTGTTTCCCTCCTTAGCTGGATCCGTGCATTCACGAGCAAAGTGACTCGACTCGTGACAGTTATAACACCTCAGAGTGTTTTTATTAAATCCCACCTTCTTGTCAGCCGGCAAGTTCCAGTTGTTTCTATATTTTCTCTTAGTTAACTTCTTTGCTCTAAAAATGGCCATGGCTATCTTCCAAGAAATGTCCATTTCCTACACATCATCTGGATGGATTTGATCCAATTCAGCAACTATGACTGGGTGGACCAAATCTCCAACGAGAGAAGCATTGTATCAGTTCATGAAACCTGCCATCAACGCAATGTTTTCTTGCATCTCCTTTGACAAAGAAGGAATTTTTGTAGGGGGTGAACTGGGTGTTGCTGAAAAAGACTTAGTCGGTGGGGTGGATTGTCGATAAAATATCGGAGGTGGCTAGGTTGGTTGATAGCTTTGACTTTGGGAGGATTTAAACATCTAGAAATTTTCTTGAGGTGGGTGAGTAAACTGTCCCTGGGAAGACTTGTACAGAGAAAAATTATCTTGTGATACGAATGCATTGTTCGAGGTAGCACTACAACCAACAGCTTTGTATGAGTTGGCATGATTAAAAGCACACTGCTTGTCATCCATGTCACAAGATTTGATGATTGACATAACTTCCGACATGTGAGTCTGGCCAAGTCCTTGGACTTCTTGATCACTGCCACATTCAATCCCATCTCTGAGCAGGGAGTTCACCAGTTTGTTATTGATCTCAATGAGATTTAGGTAAATATTAGTTGTTCTCTTCTCAATGATCAGGGTGATGAATCTCTAGAGCTGTGTCTCCAAAGACTCACCAAGAACATGGTTAAACATGTTAAACCTTTGACGTAGCAGATCTTGTCAGCTTCGTCTCATATCCTCATTCCCTTCATATACCTCAATAAGGGCTTCCCACAACCCTTTAGCAGACTGTAGCTCTCTGAATACTTGTGCAATTTCAGATAAAAGTGCCATGGTAAGAGTGGCAAGAGTCATTTCATCGTCCTCAAACTTTTGAAAATCCTCATTGATGTACATTGAGATGGGCTTTACAGCTACTTCACCATCTTCCTTCTCATAAGTATAGATTGAGGACCCCTGGTAATGCTTCTCCAAATCTTTGCATCTTTCATCTTCACGTACTTTTCGAACCTGGACTTCCACTCAGTAAACCGCTCATGAGACAGTAAACGGGGTACACGAGTGGTAGTTCAATGGAATCCAACTCTTGAGGCAATGCAGCATGGGATGATGTGTTGCTTAACTAGTCCATTTCAATCAAGAGTTCAAATAATAGTCCAAACAATAATGGCCCAATAAACCAAAGCCCAAAACCAAACTGAAACCTGAGAACAATGAAAGCTAGAGCCACTAAGTTTATATGTGGCCGAGAACCCAAGAACATAGAACACACTAGACGAGAACAACCAACTGATCCCAAGAACCCTCGATCTGAGCCGAGATCACCAATGTAGCACCCCAGACCACGGCCTAGCCGCGCGACCCAAATGTTGGTACCAAAATTGTAAATAAATCAGGGTTGCGGGTTTTAAATCGGAAGTTATATTTATGTGGATAAAAATATTATTATTTACAATCAAAATATGGGATTATAAAATACAAGTTTAAGTTTTACAAAATATTACTTATTCATTACAAATCACCATTTCATATTTTTAATATTAAAAAAATTATCCGAGCCATCGGATATTTTAAGCACTTCGGCATCCCAAGCTCTTATTCTTGATTACCTGCAAAATCTTTAAAAAATACGTCAGCAACACATGTTGGTGAATATGCTGACGCGAAAATATTTTTTTTTACTTAGATTACCCCTCGAGACATAACTTAGGTTTGGCCCATCGTGGCTTAGGAATAATAAAGTTTAAATCAAAGTACAATTATAAAATCAAGTCACACACAAGACACCCCAGCAAACACCACAGCCTTCGACATTACTTAGGTACCATACGTATACACATGGTCAGTCTCACTCGGACGAAACTTAGGTCCGGCCCATCGTGGCGGAGGTCATGGCCCAGTGTGGTGTGGTGTGCCGACTGACTTTTTACCACATATGTAAGGATCCAAACAAATGTACACAACAACCTAAGGGCTAGCGATTACTTTTGTTTATAACATTTTAGAGATACGTAACCTCATGTAATTCATTTCATTTACTTTACTCAATTAAACAAGTTTATAAAGTTGGGGCGTATTCACCTTTTCTTTGATTTGATCAGCTTCAATACACTGGCCTAGGGTCTTTCCCTTTCTTTTCTATCTCGCACCTATAGTACGAGTATAGCTTTTTGTTAGTCGGATATACAATCCGGCTTAAGACCTCGAGTTTCTTTTTATTATCTTTATCTCGATTATATTTTCTTTATGAACATTTAGTTCAAAACATTCTTTCTTTTACTTTAAACCTTTAGTTTAAAAGTATCTTTCTTTCTATTCTTTTATAAGTTAAAAAATCTTTCATTTAACTTATTTACTTTTCTTTTTTTTATAAGATAAACTTTTAGCTTAACTTATTTTACTTTTAAAACCCTATGTTTATTCTTCATTAAGAAACTTTTAGTTTCTTTTACTTATTATCTAATAATAATAACATTAAACTTAATAACATTTATAAGAAGAATAATATTTTATCACTTTTCCTTCTTCCTTTTCTTTGTTATCATTTCCTTTTATTATTTATCGCGGTATCGAGTATATCCTTGACTTAGGTTTTAAGCTTTTAATTATTTTATTATTATTTTATTCGGGCATTATGCATACCTTGGTTGACTTATAGAAACCCTACACAATCGAGCAGAACTTCGACGCCGCTTCGTTTTCTTTATCTTCTTGATCAACCCTTCCTTTGACACGTTTATCAAGGAACCTAATCTTCAAGGTATATACTTCGAGATGGTCGTCGGGTCGTCTCGTGATGGCTCAAACTTCGAGATGACGTCGTCGATTCTTCGGTTATTGATGGTTTAGCAACACAAAATACAAGGAAATCGGGCACGTTTTACGAGGTGATCGAGGGTACGTTTCACGAGGTTTAGAGAGATGTTAGAGAGAGAGATGTGTGAATTTTGGGTGTGAGAAATGAGAAACCCAGAGCTTGTTATTTATAGTCATTTTTGGGGACCCACTGCGATACGCGATAGCCCCTTGATTGACCCGTCGCGTATCGCGACGTAGGCCTGCCCAGTCACAACTAGGGTTGCCACGTGACGCCACGTTCGAACGCGGTGCCACGTGGTGACATGTGTCGATACATCATGCCACCGGTTGACACGTGGCAACACGTGTCACACCTGTCAGACCACGTCATCGTGATACGCGATGACGTTGGTGCTTTGGCTGTCGCGTATCACCACTTACCCAATTCTTGGGTTTTGTTAACAGGCCCTTCGCGATACGCGATGGGCTTGTCTTCTGATCCATCGCGTATCGTGATGGCTCATGTAAACAAAATTTTTCATAGTCATTGGACTTTTGGAACTTGGCTCTTTTGGTCCTTTATCTTTTCAAAACTAAGTAATATTGACCCAAAACTTTCACGATGTTACATCCTCCCCACCTTGGAATGAATCTCTTCCGCGAGATTCGCTTTGAAAACAAGTGGGGTACTTTTTCTTCATTTCGGATTCAATTTCCCAAGTATATTCGGGGCCTCTTCGTGAGTCCCCTTTTACTTTCACAATTTTCAAAGTTCGTCTTTTCAATTTCTTTGTTTTTAAATCTTCTATTTGAATTGGAAGTTCTACAAATTTTAAATTTTCATTTATTTCAACGTCTTTTAATGGTCAATATTCATCGACTAGACACTTTCGCAGATTAGAGACATTAAATACATTGTGTATCCCTTGAATTTCCTCGGGTAGTCACAAGCATTATGCAACAGTACCGATTTGCTCGAGTATTTTGAATGGTCCTACGAATCGAGGTCTAAGTTTTCCTTTCTTACTGAAGCGAACAACGCCTTTCCATGGCGAGACTTTCAATTGAAATTTATCACCTATGTTGAATTCTAACAGCTAACGATGGACATCGGCGTAACTCTTTTGGTGATCATGTGCCGTCTTAAGTCGTTCTCGGATTTGTAAGACTTTTTCAGTGGTTTCTTGGACTATCTCGGGTCCAGACAATTGATTATATCCAGTTTCAGACCAGCACACGGGAGTTCTACATTTACGACCATATAACGCTTCGAATGGTGCGGCTTAAATACTCGTGTGATAGCTATTGTTATACGAGAATTCCATTAGGGGTAGATGGTCTTCCCAATTTCCACCTAAGTCTATCACACAAGCTTCAATACAAGAATTCCAACGTTTGAATCATCCTTTCGCTTTGCCCACCAGCTTCAATATTTTCGGGTTTAGCTTTGTGCCTGACGCTTGTTGGAAGCTTTTCCAGAAATGAGACGTGAATCTGATGTCTTAATCAGAAATAATAGACAACGGTACTCCATGCAAAGCAACGATGTTGTTCACATAGATACGTGCTAATCTATCCATTGAGGGAGATTCAATGATTGGTATGAAGTGAGCGGATTTTGTTAATCTATCCACGATAACCCAAATGGCATTATGTTGACGAGTCGTTTTCAGGAGTTTCGTGATGAAGTCCATGGTTATTAACTCTCATTTTCAAACAAAGAGTTCAGGTTGCTGAAGCAATCCCGAGGGCTATTGATTTTCAGCCTTGACTTTCAAACACGTCAAACATTTTTGCATCATGCAAAGCGATGTCCCTTTTCATTCCATTCCACCAGTAGTTCAGCTTTAGGTTTTGATAAATTTTGTCACTACCGGGATGCATCATGTATTTGGACTTGTGAGCTTCGTTCATTATCTTTTCGCGCAACTCCCCAACGATCGGTACCCAAATCCGGTTTCCCATTCTAACTATACCATCGTCACCTTTGACTAGCGAGTCAATGGTGCCGTTATGTTTTTCGTCGGAGATCTTGTTTTCATTGATCGCTTGGAATTGGGCGGTTCTGATTTGTTCGATGAGATCAACTTGAAGTTCAAATCTTAACACTCGAACTCTTTTTGGCTTTTCATGTTCCTTACGACTCAAGGCGTCGGCCACAACGTTAGCCTTACCATCTCGATAGACGATCTCATAGTCATAGTCATTCAAAGTTTCCATCCAGCGTCGTTGACGCATATTGAGTTCTTTTTGCTCAAAAATGTGTTTCAAACTTTTATGATCGGGTAAACATGACAAATTTGACTCCATAAAGATAGTGCCTCCATATCTTTAAAGTAAAGACTATGGCGCCTAACTCTAGATCGTGAGTTGTGTAGTTTTTTTCGTGTACCTTGAGTTCACGAGAGACGTAGGCAATCACTTTCTTGCGTTGCATTAGTATGCATCCCAAACCGGAGTGAGACGCGTCACCAAAGACTAAAAAATCCTTGGTACCTTCTGGCAAGGCCAGTATAGGTACTTGGGTGAGTTTTTGCTTAAGTATATCTAACTCCTCTTTGTTTGGTTCCCCATTCATATTTAACTTTCTTGCGGGTTAACGAGGTTAGGGGAACGGCTATATGAGAGAAATTTTTGATGAACCTTAGATAATTGCTTGCCAAACCTAAGAAACTTCGGATCTCGATTGGCGACTTTGGAATCTCCCACTTAGAGATAGCTTCAATATTTTCGGGGTCCACTTGAATTCCATTCACATTTATGATGTGCCCAAGGAATTGTACTTTGTGAAGCCAAGATTCGTATTTTGAGAACTTAGCATACAATCTATCGGTTCTAAGTAATTCAAGTAAGGTTCGGAGATGAGTTTCATGATCGTCCTTAGACTTAGAGTAAATAAGTATGTCGTCGATGAATACGATAACAAATTTATCCAAGTAAGGCTTACAAATTTGATTCATCATATCCATGAACGCGGCTAGGGCATTAGTGAGACCTAACAGAATGACTGTGAACTCATAATGTCCATACCTTATTCGGAAAGAGGTTTTAGGAATGTCTGCGGATTGGACTTTGAGTTGATGATAGCTAGAACGCAGATTGATATTTGAGAAATAGCTTGCGCCTTGAAGTTGGTCGAAAAGATCATCAATTCGAGGGAGTGGATATCAGTTCTTGATAGTAACTTTGTTTAGAGCTTGGTAGTCGATACCAATGCACATTGATCCGTCTTTCATCTTGACGAAAAGAATTGGTACTCCCCATGGCGTTGAACTTGGTCGGATGAAACCTTTCTCGAGTAGCTCGTCAAGTTGTTTCTTGAGTTCTTTCAATTCGGTTGGAGCTAAACGGTACGGAGCCTTGGTGATTGGTGCGGTTCCAGGCATAAGATCGATCCTAAACTCGACTTCTCTATTGGGAGGGATTTTAGGAAGTTCGTCGGGAAAAATGTCAGAGAATTCGGAAACAATAGGTGCGTCTTTTATTTCTTTGGGTTTGGATTCTTCGGTGACGTAGGCCATGAATTCTAAGCATCCTTGATTTAAACATTTGTTAGCCCTAATCATCGAGATTATGCTAACTTGATCAGCGTCTTTGTCCCATTCAATTTGAATTGTTCATTTTTAGGGCCTCGAAGTTCGACGGTTTTGCTATTGCAAATGATACGAGCATGATTTTTGGATAACCAATCCATACCAAGTACAATGTCAAAACCAGCAAGAGTCATTGACAACAATTGAATAGGCAGAATATAACCAGCTAATAAGATTTTTCCGTTTTCTAGAGCTTCGGAGATTTTAACGATTTCACCACTAACCGTCTCGACGCTTAGAGTTCTATTTAGTTTGGTTAAAGGTTCGTTTAATAGACTACAAAAGCTCGAATCTATTAAACTTAAGTTGGCACCTGAATCGAATAAAACTCTAGCATACGTGTCATTAAATAGGAACGTACCGGTGATGGTTTTCGGCATGTCGGCCGCCTTTTTGGTTTCGAGCATAAAGACTCTTGTGTTTCCTTTCTTTTCTTGGCCACTTCCACCCGCACCTCCAGCAGCGGGTTTGTTTTAGGGAACTCGAAGCTTAAGTGTCCCATCTCCTTGCAGTTGTAGTAAGCCATCGTCTTCTTCCAGCAGTCGGTCGTTGCATGGCCAGGTTTGTGACACGAGTCGCGGATAGTTGTGGTTGAAGAAGGAGCGAAGTGGCAGCGACCTTTGTGATACTTTTTGCAAGTCTTGCATTGTGGGAAGTTGGAGTTAATCCAGATTTGCGTTGATCAAAACTTTTTCCCTTGAATCGGGCGTTTCCTCTAGTCTTTTTGTTGTCATGAGTTGGCACTACTTTCTTTTCTTCTTCTTCTTTGTTGCGGATCATGCCGCCCATCAGATATCCAGCCAACTCCATCACAGAGTCGGCGGTTTGTGGGAGGTGTGACCTCACCATGTCGCGGATTCCCCAAATATACCGCGTGACTTTGCGGGACTCGGGAGTAACCAGTTGGGGCATTAGACGACAGTATTCACGAAACTTCGTGTTGTACTCGCGAAGATTGGTTCCTACGACTCTATGGATAAGGAACTTTGTTTGGATCTGGTCGGTTTCATGCATCAGGCAGAACTTCGCCATCATCATCTCCTTGAATTCTTCCCACATCATGTTGTATAACACTTGTCTTCCCTTGCTCATTATTAACGTACTCCACCACTCCAATGCTTCGCCTTTGAACATTTGGGCAGAGTATTGGATCTTCTCTTGCTCAGAACACTTACTTATTATCACAATGGATTCCATCTCCTTAAGCCATCTAACAGTCGCAATAGCGCATTTCTAAGCACTTCGATCTCATGCTCCTATTCTAGATTACCTGCAAAATGTTTAGAAAATACGTCAGCAAAACATGCTGGTGAATATGCTGACGCGAAAATATTTTCTTTCACTTGATTACCCCTCGAGACATAACTTAAGTCCGGCCCATCGTGGCTTAGTAATAATCAAGTTTAAAATAAAGTAAAATTATAAACTCAAGTCACACACAAGACACCCCAACAAACACCGCAGCCTTCGACATTATTTAGGCACCATACGCATACACATGGTCAGTCTCACTCGGACGTAACTTAGGTCCGGCCCATCGTGGCGGAGGTCATGGCCAAGTGTGGTGCGGTGTGCCCACTGACTTTTTACCACATATGTAAGGATCCAAAAAAACGTACACGACAGCCTGAGGGCTAGCGATTACTTTTGTTTATAACGTTTTAGAGATACGTAATCTCATGTAATTCATTTCGTTTATTTGACTCAATTAAACAAGTTTATAATATTTACCTCGATTATATTTTATTTAGTCGGATATAGAATCCGGCTTAAGACCTCTAGTCTCTTTTTATAACTTTACCTCGATTATATTTTCTTTATGAACCTTTAGTTCAAAACATTCTTTATTATACTTTAAACCTTTAGTTTAAAAGTATCTTTCTTTCTTTTCTTTTATAAGCTAAAAACTCTTTCATTTAACTTATTTACTTTTCTTTTCTTTTGAAAGATAAACTTTTAGCTTAACTTATTTTACTTTTAAAACCCTACGCTTCTTCTTCTTTAAGAAACGTTTACTTTGTTTTACCTATTGTCTAATAATAATAATATTAAACTTAAATAACACTTATAACAAAGAATAATATTATATCACTTTTCCTTCTTTTCTTTCTTTGTTATGATTTCCTTTTATTATTTATCGAGGTATGGAGTATATCCTCGACTTAGTGTTTTAAGCTTTTATTATTTTATTATTATTTTATTCGGGCATTATGTCTACCTTGGTTGACTTATAGAAACCCTACACAATCGAGCAACACTTCGACGCCGCTTAGTTTTCTTTATATTCTTGATCAACCATTCCTTTGACACGTTTATCGAGGCACCAAATCTTCATGGCACGTACTTCGAGATGGTCTTCGGGTCGTCTTGTGATGGCTCAAACTTCGAGATGACATCTTTGGTTAATCGTTTATTGATGGTATAGCGGCACAAAATATGAGAAAATCGGGCACGTTTTACGAGGTGATCGAGGGTACGTTTCACGAGGTTTAGAGAGATGTTAGAGAGAGAGATATGTATGAATTTTGGGTATGAGAAATGAGAAACCCGGAGCTTGCTATTTATAGGCATTTCTGGGACCCATCGCAATACGCGATGGCCCCTTGATTGACCCGTCGCGTATCGCGACGTAGGTCTGCCCAGTCACAACTAGGGCTACCATGTGGCGATACATCATGCCACCGGTTGACACGTGGCAACACGTGTCACACCTATCAAACCATGTCATCGTGATACGCGATGACGTTGGTGCTTTGGCCGTCGCGTATCGCCACTTACCCATGTCTTGGGTTTTGTAAACAAACCATTCGCGATACGCGATGGGCTGGTCTTCTGATCAATCGTGTATCGAGATGGCTCAGGAAAACAAAATTTTTCATTTTAGTCATTGGACTTTTGTAACTTGGATATTCTGGTCCTTTATCTTTTTAAAACTTAGTAATATTGACGTGAAACTTTCACGATGTTACAACCAAACTGAAACCGATAACATTTTGTTGCCCGAGAACCTTGATCTGAACCTGAGAACCTTGACTGAGAACCTTGAACCTAATAACCTTGATCACTTTGAATCGTTGCCGAGAACAATTTGAATTGTTGCCAAGAACCCGGAATTG
Source organism: Bidens hawaiensis (assembly GCF_021521415.1). NCBI lineage: Eukaryota > Viridiplantae > Streptophyta > Magnoliopsida > Asterales > Asteraceae > Bidens > Bidens hawaiensis. The sequence continues at coordinate 102,020 of NW_027494628.1, forward strand.
TTGCCCGAGAACTCTTGATCTTTGACTTCGTATACTTGGTAACAAATTTGATCCCGAAAAATCAGGGATTTAAAGATCTTTCAATTTTTGGAAAGATTTTATCCCTAGTTTTTTAAGCTTTCCCGAAGAACACTAGAATACCCATAGTCTTGATTTCCAGAATAATACCCACTGATTATCAACCAAAACACGATCTTGAATCTTTGATATCACCAAAACCGAGCCTAGAATAGGTCTATAGATTCTGATACCAATTGTAAGTCCCAAATTAGGATATTTCAATGTGATATCAAACAAACTCGTTGTTAGGCGAAACTAATAACAAGGTGATTCAAGAATGATGAAGAACAAACACAAATAAACACATAATATGCTTCAAAACACATATTGTATTAATGTATGGTGCTTAAGACCTCAATATCAATCACAATATGATTGGAATGCAAACCATGTAAACTACTAACCACAACCAACTTCGTAAATACACAACCCCCCGTCTAATTACCTAATACAATATATATAGATAGCCTAGAATATATTCGGCCCAGCCGATAACAAAATCCCACCGAAAACACCATGTTTATAGTGTTACATACATTTTAAGCCCAATAAGATCAAGTGTAAACCAACTAATAATCCTAGCTCAACAATTGGCGAATAGACCCTTCATGAACCGTGGGGATAATCATTTGGCGGGTTGGTTCTATTGCCATCTCCTTCACAGGGTAAAGTATGGGTGTAAGTTTATCAAGCCATACGTGCCGGCAAGAAAATATGTTGATGAGATTGATCCGAGCACCGACTGGAGAAAATTGGTACTTAATGTAAAGCTGCCTCGTACGTTGAAGAAATTCTTTTAAAGACATTTCTTCAAAGTCTTTATAAGAGATTCAATAGGTGGTACTACGATGACAACACAGGCGAAGCTGTAATCCTATTGGGTTCTAAATTGAAGATGGAGTTGATGTGCGAAAATATATATATAAATAAAACACAAGTCAAAACTAAGCTTTAAAAACCAAACAATCTATCCTAGTTCACACAAACGGCAAGTGTACCGGTCGCGTATAGCACAGATGAAGAAATTCCGGATATCGAACTCGAAGACACGTGAAAATGTTTATAATCACTAAACTCTAACCAAGACTCACCAAAATATTTAATTGATTTATTTTAGAATTGATTTAACTACTTAACTTAACTAAATGAAAACTTTTAACAAAACTTCGGAAACTTTGACTGCAATGATAAAAACGTCTACCTAGGTAAGAATCATATTGAAGGAGATGACAAGACAATGGATTGAAAACTCTCACGAACCGGTTCTAAAGGATGACACAACTAAGATTCGCTCAAGAAGATCAGATCACCTCTCGGTCTCACCGACAAACTCTAACTTATCTTAGTTGATTTTAAGAACAAACCAGGAAAACAAATTATTAACGTGTTCTAATACCGACTCACCTCTCGGTCTCACCGACACACTAGCCTAATGGAAACGAATACTACGCAACCAAGGATAGAGGAACAATTCAACTTAACTTAAACTAGACCAACTAATCGCTCAAACACCCAAACCCGACAAGAACAAAACCCGCTCTCGCGCGATCTTAATTCTAACAAGTAAAAGTAATGAGACGAGTTTACTTCTTATCACCTCTCGGTCTCTAAGAAGGTGTTTCACAACTGATTTTATTCAATTAATTTACCCACTTATCCCTACGGTTATACACCCCGCAAACAAACCCTAAACACAAAGTAAAGAGCCTTAAACATGCAACGACTAATCAAAACCGATTCAATTAATTAAAGCACGAGGTTATTAGGTATAATCAAACAAAACACAGCCACCAAACATAATCTAATTTACTATTAAATCAAACTTTACATTAACAATTTAAGCCATGATCATTAACAATCCATATTACTAGTCAAAACCTAACAATATTCATCAAACCTAGGTAGAACAAACAAGATTAGCTACTCATTAATTTTGGACAGCCATTAACATTCAAGTAAAACATCATAAACATCATCATAAAAATAATCAAACTCATTCAAGATCCAAGAATAACTAAATCAAAGTCAAACAATCAATTACTTGCAAAACAATCCAAAGAAAAAGATCAATTCAACTAGTTAGGGTTCTTGAACAAAAACAAGGTTTAAAGATGATTACTTAGGGTTATATGGCTGAGTTTAAGGATGTATTTGATGCCTAGCAGCTGCACAAGAGTCTCCTTGATGTTCTTCTTCTTCTCCAGCCGTCACAGCCACCACAGCCGCCAAATCTTCTTTTTTTTTCTTCGTCTTTTGCTGCTGTTCCGATCGGAACTATTGAATAGGTTAGGGTTTTTTTTATTTTCGGGTTTGTTGGCTGGATTATGGCTGAAAACTCAATTAATTATCTTAATATAATATTATACAAGGCTTCTAACTTGTGGGCTTGGGTTGGGCCTTGAGTTGTAGCTTTAAAACTTGACCAACAAGGCCTCTAGAATCTTCTAAATTAACTCTTTTTTTCACCATCTTTCATAAACCTACAATTAACATTTAAACTTTGTAAATTATTGCACTTAACCCCCAATACTTTCATAAAATAAACAATTAAGCATAAAAACCATGATAAAATCATAAGGAAAGTAAGTGTGTTTTACTACACATCAGGAGTATATTCAGATAATCAATCTAATGTGGCTGGGCAACCTGTCTGAATCTGCTAACGACGTGTTATTTCATAATCAGATCAAATGGGTGCACAACAAAGATAACGAGCTGGTTATGTAATTCCAACGAGTTGTTCGTTTTTTTCATGCATTTGTAATTCATAGTTGCACAGATTGGAAGACCATAAGATTCAAGAGTTGAAGCCTACAAAGCTCGAGACGAGGGGGAGTTTGTTGATACATCGTTTTGTCGTCTCGATCTTTTTTTAACGTAGTGGAATTTATATTTAATGTATATGGTATTTTGGTAAATGTATGTAAGGGTCATTTTCTAAAGAGTCTTTAACAAATGAGAAAGAATTTTTTGCTCCTCATTCGTTAGTAATGTTAACAAATGAAGGATAACGTATGAAGACCATTCGTTATAGTTTGTGTAATGAATGACATGGCGAATGGGATGCTTATTCGTTATGTATGTATAACGAATGAGTCATCGCCTATATATACCCTATAACGTTACTAGTAATTAATATGTCCTTATTTTATAATGTTTAAGCCTTGTTGTCCAAATTTTCTCTCAATACACACACTACACACAGTTAATCTATTTGAGAACTAGCACAATCATATCAATGACAAGATCATAACAGACGAATCAACAATGGATTCTCAACCACTCGCCTTTTTATTGCGAGATATCCCATTGTACCAACAAAAAATATTAGGGTACAAGCAAAAGTTGCAAGAACTCTATAGAATAGATTGATTAGTTGACTTGTTTAGTTAAATTTATTAAAATTCTCAATCTAAAGAACATTTGTTTGTTAATTGGATTAAAAAAAACAACCTAAAACCTAATTATTTACTTGTCGTGCTTCATTGTTATGGGCCGCATCATAAATTATTACCAAGGTTTTAAATATCTTTCAAGTTATAAACTTTCTATGGAAATCTAATTTAGTTTTATATCAAATCAAAAAATAGAACACAAATTAATTTTGTATACGTACATAAATTAAAATAACAAAACTAAATGAGAGTAACACCATTGGACAACATATGTTATCTGATGCAGCGGTAAAACGAAAATGAAGATCAAATCACGTTGATTCAACGAATACCCGTGATGAACTTCCAAAACCCCAAAATTCTCACCTAAAGGTCAGGGAAAGTGAAGAGAAAAAGTAATTATTATAAAATTCAAATATGTCTCTCCGAATTACATAACCAACATATAGATAAAGGTTCTAATATGAAATGGGCCTAAAAGGGCCATGGGCCAAACACAAACCCAAAAACAAAAACATAAAAAGTGCTGAAAAAATAATAAAGGCTCATAACTTTATTTAGAAGGCGTTTTTGGGCTTCGGATAGCGGTAAAACCACCATAGGCATTTTCCATAACGTGCTCCTTGTCTCAAGCTTCGATTTGACTGGTAATAGGCCTAAAACGGAGCTTCGTGGGCCAAGTTATGCCTGTTTTCGTGGGCCAAGTTATGCCCGTTTTCGTGGGCCACCTTTTGTAGCGCGATCTTGGGCCTCCAGAAACATAATAGCCCGGTCTTCAATACTTGGGCCCACATAATTCACACTTGTGTGCAATGCATAGAGAACAAAGTCCATATCACTTATGGTTTCAAACATCATTCATTGACTCACACCATCACTTCAAACATTAATAGCGAAATATCTACTCAACAGCTCACACTGTATGTTTGTCACAGCCTATGCTCGTCATCACTCTGATAGTTATGAGCATTGTGTTTTTGCTAAATTTTCAAGATTGTGATCAGGCTTAATCGAGTTCAAAGCTCACGATCACTGGGGATGGACAAATACTGCTTTGTTCGGCACTTTTTATTATCAAAAGAAATGACGATACAAAATAAAGAAAGTAACTCAAACTATTTAAAGACACTTCTAACTTGACCTACAAGAGAAACAATTTGAAACCACTTCAAATAATTTAAACATTGAAATAAGCAAGGTAGTGATTACATCAAAAATGAAGGCAAGTGGGCAAGCTGCGCCGCTACCGTTTTGAATTGCAAAACCCATATACTATTTGGACTTTGATCACTATCTAAACATTATAGCAAATAAATTAACTAATTGAGCCTTGAACTTTTAGTGATCTCTTCCTTCCACCCATTGAGATCGGACCGGACCGTACCTCCCTATTTAACATTGTTGTTTCTAACACTACCGCTTAATGCTGATATTCTTCATGTTCATGGCTTCATAAAATCCTTTAAACTTCACACTTGACAAACTTTTTGTAAACACATCAGTTACATGCTCATGAGTAACATACTTTTTGTAAAAACGTCAGTTGTATCCAAATGGCCCACGTAATCGGTGTCACAATAACCCATTAACTCCAACTTCACTCCTTGATAAAACATAATCCCAAACCCAAGGGTTTATTTCACATAACTAAGAACCCTTCTAATCGCATCAAGATGTGGCTTTTTAGGATGTTGCATGTATAGACTAAGTACTCCGACTTCGAATGATATTTCAAGTCGGGTTAACGTTAAATAAATTAAGATTCCTACTATTTTTAGGTACATGGTAGGATCATCTAACTCATTTCCTGTAACGGTACATAACTTTGACGTGACATCCATCGGTGTATCGATTGGCTTACAATCTAGCATACCAAATCGGGCCAATAGATCACTACAATACTTTTATTGGTGTAAAACTAAAGCTCATTCTTCATACTTTAATTCTAAACCCAAAAATTGGCTTAACTATCCAATATCTTTCATATACAATCGAACACATAAATTTTGTTTAAGCTGCTCGATCCTCACTATGTCATCTCTGGTGATTATTAAATCATCAACATATAGCATAACTACAACCAATTTATGCTCGTTTGCCTTGACAAATAAACTCTCATTAGCCTTAGACATCTCAAAGTCATTGTGTTTCAAGAACATCTTCCCGAACCACGTTCTCAAAGATTGCTTTAAACCGTATATTGCTTTTTGTAACTTGCATATATAGTCAGGATGTTTGTTGCTTATGATCCCTTCCAGTTGCTCCATATATATAGTGTGATCGAGATCCCCATAAAGAAACACATTCTTTACGTCCATTTTATGTAGACATCATTTCTTTCCCACAGAAACTGTTAGAGCAACCTGAATGGCTGTTAATTTAGCCACAGACTAAACTTGTCTTTGTAATCAACTCCATATTGTTGAGAGAACCCACATGCCACTAAACGTGCCTTATAACGATCAGCCAAACCATCCATTTTCGTTTAACTTTGAAGGCCCACTTACACATTACCGGTTTACGTTAGCGGATTTTGGAATCAACACCCACTTCTCGTTCTTTTCCATGGCATTTATTTCTTCTAGGATGGCATCAATCTTTTTCCATGCAAGATTGTAGTTAATCTCTTCAACTACTGTCATTGCCACATTTTCGTAATACTTTGCATTAGGCTTCCTAGATCGAGTAGATCTTCTTGGTTCAGTTTGCGGGTTGTTTTCATAGTTCTCACTCAATTATTCAGCTGAACCGGTCTTCCACGGCTATTGTCTTGGTCTCGGTTCTGAATGTGGACTATTTTCTGAGCTCGTCTCGTCTACTTTTGTCGTTTGGTTATCGTCATTAATAACCATATTAATATTTAAGGTTTAAATTTGTTCCTTAATAAACTCGGTGCCCGGTTGTGCCTCATTTCCAACCAACCACCATGATGAGTTCTCGTCAAACACTACGTTAGGTGACATATAACACCAATTTGCTACTGGGTCACAACATCACCGATTTTTTATTCAAACTAGTAGGTTTTACCGATAGAAAGTGGGTTCTAGGTGTGCGACAAAGTGTTAATGGGTTTTAGGTGTTCCTCTATCTGAGATGGAGGAACTGATCAAATGGCATGCCAAGTCAGAGGTGACATATAAGTTGGAGATGAATGGATCCACCATCTGAGATGGAGGGATCCAAGATTCCTCCTTGCGCCACATGGCAGCTTAATATGAAATCATCCATCTGAGATAGAGGTATCGAACTCCATATTTTCGTTTTTAGCAAACATACGTATAATATAAAAACATATGAAATGTCATAGGGGTAACTTGAAAATGAGTGAAACCCTCCATATGAGATCGACGGATTGAACTGTATATTTATGACTTATTAAAAGATTAAATGATGATTTTCTTCAAACGTTTCTTCGCTTGAAGTACGGTAACGTCATATTCTAGCATGTTTTTGAACGTAAAAGTCCATGAATAATGGCTACCAATAAGATCGGTTTAGGATCATGGGCTGGACTATACAACCTAAAAGTTTTTGACATGTGGGAGCCTGTAAAGTATATTAAATTTAAAAAGAGTGGCAAATGAGTTAAAAAGCAAAATTAAGTTTCTTACAAAACGTGGACATGAATAGAATCTACATCCAGTGTTGTGATCGGTTCAGGATGTGCAAACAAGATCATATTGACCGCAAGTGCAAATCGTCATTAAAAACTTCTAATATAAGGTGGTATCCCATCGACTAAAACTTAGAAAATTTATCTCTTAAAAGATCACACGATACTACTTTTATAGAATCTCTCGTCTCTTTTCTTCAAAAAAGTTCATACGCCATGTGACCAAGACATCATTCATGCCAAAACTAAATATTTTGAGTTTAATCCCTTCATCTCATATAGGAGGTTTCAGTCATTTTCAAGTTACACCCTATGAAATTTCATATGTTTTTTTATTATACCTATGTTTGCTAAAAATGAAAATATGGACTTCAATCCTCCATCTCAGATGGAGGATTTCATGTTAAGTTGCCATGTTGCGCAAGGGAGGAATCTTGGATCCCTCCATCTCAGATGGCAGATTCAATCATCTATCTTGGATCTCTCCATCTCAAATGGCGGATTCAGTCATCTCCATATTACATATCACCGCTAACTTGGCTTGCCATTAGATCAAATAGAGGAACACCTAAAACCCATTACCATTCTTGTCAGACACCTAGAACCTACTTTATTTTGGTAAAACTTACTCGTTTGAAAAAAATCCAACATCGCCAACCTTTTCGTTCCAAATCATAGCCAACAAAAATACACCGCGCCGCTTTCTTCTCCATCTTGTCTAGTAAATGGTTTTGCACAAATACATAGCATACACATCCGAATACATGGAAATAAGATACGTTCGGTTTCATATTAAGTAACTTTTAACACGGTGGTTGGTACTCTGCTCTTGTGATATTATAACATACCCTTCAGCCCAGAACAGGCTGGGATCATTTTTAGCATGAACATTGCTTCTAACGTTTCACCTAGATGTCGGTTCTTCCTTTTGGACACACCATTCTGGTGTGGCATGTTTGGGTATTTTAATTGTCTCCGGTTTTGATTTTCTCTTAAATACTTCTCAAAAGAAAATGACAAATATCCCCCCCCCCCCCATTATCCAATCGTAAGCACTTGCACTTAGTTTTCTCAGCTTGAATAATTTGAACTTCATAAATTTGAACTTCATACACTTCAGATTTTTACTTCATAAATTCACCCACACGTATCGAGAGAAATCATCTATGAATGTAACCATGAACTTGAGACCTTTAACAAAGGGTTGTTTCACCGACCGAACACTTCCGAGTGAATTACGAACAGCTACTTAGCTTTATAACTTGAGCTTCCATATTGTTGCTCTAGGCTTTTACAATTGACACTCGACACACACCACTTCTTTTTTTATTTCTAACTTTGGTAATCCTTCGACCAACTCGGTTTTCACCATCAGTTCTAGTGTGTCAAACCAAACGTGGTTAACCTGGCCTGCGATATATTGGTCCATTTTGGTGTGTCAGTAGTTCATAGGTTTATTGTTAGTCATGTATGTGATAACCGATATGTTTTTTATGTTTTTTGTGTTTGAACGGTTTAGTAAGAAGCAAAGTTAAGGGTTAAGCGAAGTTTTGATAACTTTTCCTGTCATGTAACAGACAGAGATGCGTAGTATGAAAACACATCTTCGGCCTTGGGTTAAGTTGGTTGTTCATTTAGTTTTTACATAGAACTTGTTTAAGTGCTTGTGGTGTAATGAAAGACACCGAGTGGTTATTCAATGCAAAGTAATCTTTTGGTTTATTGTCTATTGTTCTTGTTATTATTATACTCATAATCAAACACTTAGGGGATTCTGCACCCTTTGAGTTTGTGATATATTATGTATTGATCCATTCCAGGGACCTATAGTTGGTTTCATAGCATTAAGCTCTTAGTTGTATGGTTCGGGAGTATCACACGAGTATTACCACTTGAACAAAGAATTCTGCACATGTTTGATGTTCAAAAATACCCAAATACTCATCCTACAGCCTATATTCACTCACCAAACATCCCCACAAAGCCTACACTCATAAACACAGCCTAAAACCAAAAAACCAAACTTTCTAGCCATCACTATGAAGTTATCTCTAGGGTTTTTGGTGAATTTACAAGTTAGACGAACTTCTATCTCAGCGAAGTTGACTTAGTGAAGCTGACTCAACGAAGTTGACATAGGCGAAGTTGACTTTCACTGCAGACCAGGTGAAGTTGACCAGTTTGACTAACAACCAGACGAAGTTATCTAACTTCGCTTACTCTGATACGAATGCGAACTTAAGTGCTGTTGGACTTTAAAAAATTAAAAAAAAAATTATCAAATAAAGTCATTTATTAACATGACATCTTTAAATAAATCTGAACTGGTTAAGATGGAAGTTGAGTCAAGTTCCATGACTAAAGCACCTAAGTTTTGGAGAGGTGCTAAGTTTGTACAATGGAAAGAGGGGTTTGAACAATACTATGCCAAGATATGGGTGGGCATTCAAGATGGTTTACATACCACCCATGGCCACTTTTGATGGAATGGAACAACAAAAGAAGTACAGTCAAATGGAAGAAGACGAGAAGAAGATGTATGAAGCAAATACAACACTTCAAGAGATATGTAGGATGCCTTGGAGAGTAGATATAAAGGAAATGTTTCCATTAGAAACTCGAAGTCCAAGCTGTTAAAAACTCAGTTTTCAATTTTCAAGTACATGAAAAGTGAGACGTTGGATGACATTATCACTCGCTACTACCATCTCATGACTGTACTCGACAATTTTGATGTCAAGGTGGATGAAACTAAGAAAGTTAAAAAGCTTCTGGATGTACTTCCACCAAAGTAGGAAATATACAAAGTCACGATCAAAAATGACAAGGATTTTGATAAGTATGAACTAGAGAACACAATCAATAGACTTACAGGGTATAAAATGAACACGAAGAGATTGGGAATGGTGACTGATAAGGTTCAGGATCATTCTATGTGTAGGCCCAAAGTCTCTTCAAGTTCTAACTCTGGATCAGCTGCTTACTACAACGAAAGTGATGCTAGTGAAAATGGAAGTCCACAGGTTGTCATGAATCTGATGGTGATATATACTTTGTGGCTGGAGGGGTTACTCCAACAAAGAGTCAAGCAGGCTCAAGTGGATCAACAAGTAGTCCACAAAGTGTAAACTGCTCGTCAATACTTATGAGTGTTAAGTCAGCTGAACAATAGTTTGCAGTATATGCATCTTTCATTGCATCATATGAGAACTATATTAAAAGGAAATATAGTTAATCCTGTAACTTTGAATAGAGATTATGATCAGACTGATGTATATGACTTGGAAGACATGGATTTACAATGGAAAATGGCTATGATCGTGAGAAGAGTGAAAAGGTTTATGAATAAGACTTGAAGAAGATTTGTGAGACAAAGTCCAGGGTTTAATAAATCTAAGGTTCATTACTACAACTTTTAAAGAAACACTCACTTTTCTCGCGAATGTAAAAACGACAGAGTTGAGAGAAGTACGAATCAAACGGGGACTCAGTATGGCGGAAGACCTGAGGTGAAGCCTATGGTATCTCAGCAAAACATGGTGTATAACTGGAATTTGAAAGTTGAAGAACAGGGTCCTGTGGTAATGTTAGATTTTGACAAGGAAGATGAAAGGCCATTCAATAGAAGTGACCAAGCCTACATGGTAGAACTCAATGATATGCTATTTGCGGTAAGTACAGAAGAGTCATGTTTGAAGTGTCAAAGTTTAACTGAACAGCTAAATCAACTATATTATCCAAATAATGAGCTAACAAAAGAGATAACTGAATTAAAAGAAGACAATCACCACATAAGAGAGAAAAATAATAAATATGTAAGAAAAATCAAAAGTCTTGAGGATGATGTAAGAAGCTTAAAGAAAAACTATAAGTGAAAAAGTTCAAGTGATAGATCTCTCTTATGAAGTGGTCGAGGAAAAGAAGAAAATTATATCTAATAAAGATAAGGAAATAGTTTCTTTCCAAGTTAATATAGTGGCGTTAAATAGATAAATTGAACAATTCAGAAACTCTTATGTTGTCCTGGATCATGTTTTAAGCTCCATAAGGTCCTCAAACGAGAACGAGGGACTTGGTTACACATACGTTCCACCCCCTTTTCACAATAACTATTCATTTACACCTGCTGAGGAGCTTAACATTGATCAGCTTTTATCCTTATCCTAATCCAGCAGCTTCTCAAACATCGACAAGCGAATCGGGAACAGCGAACTTACCCAAGTTCCTCGTCCCTGATCAGGCGAACTTAACTAAAACGAATTTACATAACTTGGCTAATTTAGAACAAGCAAAGTGCTCAGCTGCTTGACAGTAAGACAATCAAGTGAAAAAGAAAACAATTCACAAATATTAATCATAAGAGGAAATATGATGAATGAAGAAGAATGAACCCTATCCAGGTAGTCAAATGTTGATTTTATAAAAAGAAAAACCAGTCTGAATCCATTTGTGACTCCATATGTTAAAATATATGATTCAGTTCTGGCCTCATCATCTGACAAGGTTCACTCATAATCATTTAGTCAATCAGCCATAGTTGACTCGTTGAAAAATAAGTCATGCTTTAAATGCCACCTTAAGGTTCATGTTGCAAGTATTTGTCCCTTAAAGAAAAGTCAACAGATAGAAGGGAAATTAAAACCAACGACGAGGCAACAACCAACTAAGCGTAATCTGAATTCTAACAAAACTTATACTCCATATATTAATCAACGATCATGGTCTAGTCCTTGTTTCCATAGGAACCATCCACGGTTTTTCACAAACTTCAAAGTTCAAGGGTTAATAATTTTTGAAAAGAATCAACTATAACCAGCCTCAAAGACATTTCCCTACTGTTTGTAGTCCTTACCACAGTTATGTCAAACCACAAGAAATATCTAACTTACATCATCAAAGACTAACACGTAATGAAGGATCTGGACGACCCAAGACCTCGATGGCTTGGGTCCCCCGTACTAATTAAGTTTTCATACATGTGCAAGAACAGTCAGCAAGAGTTGTGAACAGCAAGTGGGTTGTAGACAGTGGTTGTTCTAGGTACATGATGGCACAAGAGTGGAAGAGTATACAAGGGGGGAGGGGGCGTGCTAGTTTTGCATGAGAATGTGGAGGAAGAATTAGTGGAATTGGTATTATGACTAATGGAAAAATCAAACAAGCAAAGGTTAACTATGTGGAAAAGCTTAAGCACAATCTCATGAGTGTTTCTCAAGTATGTGACAAAGGCTATTCAATGCACTTTACAAATGAAGAAGCCATAGTTTTGCATCCTTGTTTAAAATACTTGAGAAATGGATGCTGATGAGAGCTCAATGGGATAAGAATAACTTTGTGATGGATATGAGAAAGGCTTCAGTAGCCACTGAAGAATCTTGTTTGCTTTCAAAAGCGTCTGAGTCTGAATCTGAGTTATAGCATAGACGCATGGGACACATTCACATAATAAAAATGAACTATATTTTCAAGAACAAACTGGTGTTGGGAGTTCCTTTGAAGAGTTTTGGGTTTAAAGACAAATGCATTCCTTTCAAGAAAGGGAAGCAACACAAGAAATCTCATCTGTCAAAGTTAGTTAATTCTATCGCCAGACCATTAGACCTACTCCACATGGATATGTTTGGTTCTATAAATGTCAAAAGCCATGGGGAAAATATTATTGCTTGGTGATCACTGATAATTAATCACGCTACTAATGGACGCATTTTCTAGTGACCAGAGATGAGACGGTACAGATGGTGATCAATATAATTACTAAGGTTAAGAACCTTGTTTATGGGAAAGTTATGTACATAAGAAGCGACAACGGTACTGAATTCAATAACTACCAAATGGATATACTTTGCTTGCAGAAGGGAATAGAGCATCAATTCAGTGCACCGTACACCCCGCAGCATAATGAAGTTTTAGAAAGGAAGAATAGGACTCTGATTGAAGCCGCAAGAACCATGTTGGAGGATTCCAAGATACCTATCGTGTTCTGGGTAAAGGCTGTCGCTACAAACTGCTATATCCTTAATAGAGTTTTTATTGTTAAAAGATTTAATAATGTTATGAATTAATGCATGAGCGAAAGTCTAATTTGAAAGAATTTGAGCCTTTTTGATCCCCTTGCACGATTTTAAAAGAAAATTCAAAATTTGTGAAGTGACCGACAAGGGTTTCTTTGTTGGCTACGTTGTTGGATCACCAAATATACGTCTTTTAAACATAAAAACTAACGAGGTAGAAGTGTTGTGCAATACTGACATCACTAGCTATTCAGCATCTCTACATTGTTCAGGTTCTGAAGAGGCTTTCGCTTATGATATGATTTTAAATCATTAAATATATCTTTCATGGTGGATGTATATTCGATAGAGAAGTTAGCCACTCAAATGATATATGATGAAGAAGAATTTGTAACTGCCACTACCTCAAGTACCAATGCTGCTAAGCGAAACACCTCGACTATAGAAGATGGAAATTATGAAGAATTTTATAATCCTTTCCACAATCAGGTATAAAAGAAATTGATACCAACTTGGTTGAAGACTTTGTAGTTGATTTACTCTCAAATTTAAAAGCTCATATGGATCACCCAGTTGAATATATAATCGAAAATCCGAATGAGTGGGTAAAACAAGGAGAAACATTGCAGACACTGTATGTGTGCGTAAGATACAAGTGATTGGCATACTCGATGAGTGTCTTTACTCATGTTTTATCAGTCAAGTAGAACCCAAAAATTATCAGATGGCACTGAATGATACCTCTTGGGTTAAAACAATGCAAGAGGAGCTGGCACAGGTCAAGAAGATGGATGTGTGGGTGTTGGTAGAAAAACCAAGTAATGTGCATGCTTTAAGAACCACGTGGGTGTTCAAGTGCAAGAAGGATAACAAAGGTGTGGTTATGAGGAATAAGGCACGCCTAGTAGTCAAAGGTTTTAATCAACAAGAGGGAATAGACTACAATGAGATTTTTGGACCCGTCGCAAGACCGGAAGTCAGGCTATTTCTAGCCTATGCAGCATGTACAGACTTCAAGGTTTTTCAGATGTATGTGAAGACTGCGTTTCAGAATGGAGAAGTTGACGAGTTGGTATATGTTGAGCAACCATCGGGGTCACTTATCCAAATCATCCGGATCATGTGTATCGCTTAAGTAAAGCGTTGTATGGCTTACATCAGGCACCTTAGGCATGGTATGAAACTCTATCAAAGTATCTTCAGGATAATGGGTTTGTGAGAGGAAAGATAGACAGTACTCTATTTGTGAAATGGCAAAAGCGAGATTTTTCGTTGGTCCAGGTTTATGTCTATGACATTATCTTCGGAGCATCTAAGATAGAGATATGCAATAATTTAGAGGAGGTCATGCAGAAGAAATTTGAAATGAGTACAATGAGGGAGTTGGCATTTTTCTTAGGGTTGCAAGTTGATCAAAAGGTGAATGGTCTGTTCATCCATCAGACTAAGTATGTTCACGACATTCTTGAGAAGTTCAATATGGAAGATAGTGCACCCTACGATAGGGGTGTTCATCGGGTTATTTATTCGGGTTTCGGGTTGTTCGGGTTGGGTTATTTGGGTTCGAGCTCAAAACAAACTGACCCAAGAACCGACCCAAATAAGTTCGGTTGGTTCGGGTTTCTAGTTAAACTGGTCGGGAATATTCGGGTCGGGTTTTGGGTTTAACAAATTTAAAAAAATTATCCACCTTTAACAATATCATTAATTAAAAAAAACCATATTCCAAGTCATTATAAAACCATAATATACAACCATATTCAACAATAACATATATTATTTAGCAAAATATGAAATTTATCATACAAGCATGCATTAGACGGGATGACATATTGTATCCCATGGATCAATGCTTGTGTAGATTGAAGAAACATGCTCAATACATATTGGTTTAAATACTATACTATTTAAGTTTTTGAATTGAATATACATTCTCAACATGCTTTATGGTAATTAATATATTAGGATCCAATGTGATAGATCTAATATTAATTGGAGTCTTGAGAACAGCTAAACAACCCAACAAAAATTAGGGATACATGCATCGATGTATTATACTTCGAGTTATTCGGGTCAACCCAAATTTGGGTATTTCAACCCAAATACTGACCCCGAATATTTTAACTCGGGTTCGGGTTATGAGTTTAATCGGTTCGAGTAAATTCGGGTCGGGTTATTCGGGTCTCAAGTCGCTTTGGTTCGGGTTTGTTATTTGGTACGGTTAAAAAACACACCCCTACCCTACGACACACCGGTTTGCATCAATCACAATCTAGGACCTGACGTAGAGAGCCCAGATGATGTGGTTCCAACTTTGTACCGCTCGATGATAGGTTCTTTAATGTATTTAACTACTTCTAGACCAAACATTATGTTTTAAGTTTGTTTGTGTGCTCATTTTCAGGCTTATCCAAAGAAGTCACACTTGAAAGCAGTAAAGAGAATATTGCGGTATGTGAAGGGGAATCCAAAGCTGGGATTATGGTATCCCAAAGGAGGTGACTTGGATTTAGTAGCATAAATGGATTCTGATTATGGAGGGTGTAATCAGAGCAGGAAATCTACAATGGCAAGTTGTCAACTTCTAGGAGGAAGGCAAGTGCCATGACAATGCAAGAAGCAGACCTCTGTTGAAATTTACACATGCGAAGCAGAGTACATTTAAACCTCTAGTTGTTGTTCACAGGTTTTGTGGATACAACACCAAATGCGCAATTATGGTGTGAATTTACTCACACTCCTATGTTAATTGATAATGTTGCTGATATATCTGTTTGTCACTAACAACCCCGTTCAGCACAATGAAACCATACACATATAAATACAACATCATTATATAATGGACTGTGCCGAAAAGAAATTAATTGTTTTGGAAAGGTCGACACGTTGAATAATTTGGCTGGCCTTTGATCGAACTCGATTTTCAAAATTAATTCAACTAAATGTATAGTAAATACTGAGTAAAAGAAAATAAAAAAAATGTTGTTTTCATAGCTTTTACTTCTCATGGGAAATGATATGAATCTACGTGTGAACAGTATGATCAACACACGTAAGATATTGTAGGAGAAATGGACAGAAACTGTAATATATGTGTCGGTAGGCTCACCCCAAGAGAATGAAAGGTCGGTCTGGCCATTGACTTGTTGGAATCTAATTGAACTTTTTTTATGTGAAACACATCTAAAGGTCTTGTAAATTTAACTAAGTCTTGCATAAGGAAAGGGATGAAAGGTCGGCCATACACAAGCATGTTGGTAATAAAAATACAATATTTTAATCATGACAGCTAACAATAAGCTTAAAAAGTTTATATATCGACCAAAAGTTAATGAAAAATGTACAAACATAAGGGGTTAATGTTAGAACTACAGAGATGGGGCATCATTATAAGTCCTAAATGTCTTGAATGAAAGGCATGTAAGTCCGTATTGTGTGGCATGTAAGTCTCACGTTTAACCTTAACTTTTTACTTTGAAAAATATTCCAAGTTTGTATAAGAAAATAAATGTTTTGTCATTAAAATGATTTTTGTCTAGGCATCAGGGGGTTGGAGTCAACAATACCAGCAATAGACCAGATCTTACAAAGTATGTGTGTTCTAATAAGTGTTCCTTGGTCGAACCTAGAACGTTGATCCCAACAACGAGACATTAACAATGTGATTTAACATTTTATAACACGCTTTTATACAAAGAGTTTAAAATTTGAAATTGCTTTTGGCTGAAGTTATCTTCGCCATAAACAAGTGGGCGAAGATATTGATATAAATATGAGTTAAAGGCTTACTTTCTCATTTTACCTTCAACATTTTCCACGTGCGGCTTGATGGGAATGTCGTGTGGCTCGATGCATTCACGTTAATTCTTATTCATGCTTGCATGCACATGACGGCACCGAACCAGGCTTCATTCCAAACAAACGCTAACGTGAGTTGGTCTCACTTTTTATGGTATTTAACAAATTTCCGGGTAAGTTGGGTTGGTTTGGTAACATCGGGTGTTATAATATAAGTTTCTTACCATTGGTTTTCGTGTGCTTGAACGTTTTGGTGTGGTTGAATAGTGCAGGTTTGAATGCTCATTCAATAACAATGCTTTGTGGGTTATTTACTTCGTGATCTCTTGGTTTTGCTGAACGGAACGGATTGTTGGTAATTCCATTCAGTTTTGGGAAGTTTTGGGGTTTTGCACGTTGTTCGAGGTTGATCAACTGATTCCAAGAAAGAAGAAATCTGACAGTTAAAATTCCATAGGCGAAGTTTCCTAACTTCACATGTCAAGCGGGGTTCCATAACTTTGCCTCTCTTTTCAAAAAGTATAAAAATGGGTTTTTTGTTCAAACATGGTCAACACACCCTTATACCCAAACGGCGAAGTTAACGAACGATTCTCGTAATTTTAAAGTGATAAAAAAAAGTTTTTCGTCTACATCATCTGGTGTAAAATCGTTCAGTGATCACAAATATATGAATTTTGTTGTTTAATATTGCTTTCATTTGTGTGTTATAGCCAAAATATTGTAATTAAACCTATTGGCCATCATATCATCACTAACGTTAACTTTTTGTGAAAAATGGTGTCGTATTCATGTTTATCGATCCTTCTAATATCTAAGATGATCATAAATTTGATTTACATGTGTTTCTATCTTACTCTTGACGTTTTACGGTGAACAGTTCCTGGAGGTGGGGAACTTTTTAACTTCGCTCAGTCTAGTA
Source organism: Bidens hawaiensis (assembly GCF_021521415.1). NCBI lineage: Eukaryota > Viridiplantae > Streptophyta > Magnoliopsida > Asterales > Asteraceae > Bidens > Bidens hawaiensis. Next base: position 119,819 of record NW_027494628.1, read on the forward strand.
ACCAGCGAAGTTAACAGCTGTTTGGTTTTTATTGGCACTAAGGGCATGTTTGTTTATGTCTGGATGGAGTCATTCATAGATCATTTCAGACCATTCGGATGAATTAAATAGCATCGATCTCTTAATGGTTCAATACACATCTGAATGGTCCAGCTTCTTTTTCTCATTGAATGGTTCAGCAGACACAAATACCCGTTTCTCTAATTTACACCCTCATTAGAAAATTCCCCCTCCTTACTGATCTTCACTATGGTTTCACCTCCCCATCGTCGACGACCACTGAACATCAACCACCGCCGCGATTAATAGCAGTTCTATGCGTCTCGATCAATAGCATGTATGCTCTTGATTTCTCTCATGGCATTCTAGTTTTGTTTTTTTTTTGCTTTGAGTAAGACCTTTGTCGCCATGTATGACTCAAGGATATATCTCGAAAATATGCTTACTTTTCCAGATCAATTAGGTTTTAGGCTTCTTGTTTGAGTAGAACATATGAACCCTGGTTTTAGAATGGTAATCGAGTTGGTAATTAAACACAATTGACGTCAATTTTGGAATCTCAAATGAAATACAAAACAATTGGATTTCCATTTTCAAGTTTTGCCTAAACATATATACATATATATATATATATATATGTATATATGTTTAGGCAAAACTTGAAAATGGAAATCCAATTGTTTTGTATTTCATTTGAGATTCCATATATATAAACGAAAACCAAAAAATCCTATGTGTCGCGATGTGGTCGCTCCCCCTTTTTTTTGAGTCACCAGATTTGCTTGATTTTTAAATTGAGGCTTCTCATGCATTTGACCCGAATTCATGGGTATGGGTCTTACCAAACTCAGATATTCCTTAAACGGGTTATAACATCTCATTAAATTAAAAATTATTCTCACCAAATTATTGATGTAAAAATCCTATAAAATAGGATATAATAAAAATTAATATCTTATTTATTTTAAAAAAGATATATATATATATATATATATATATATATATATATATATATATATATATATATTATTTAAATTAAAAAACCAATTTGATATTAAAAAAATAGTATATTATTAACTTTCATATATATTATTTATAATTAAAAAACCAATTTTATAGTAAAAGAAATAAACGGGTCTTGGGTCTCATTAAAACCATATAGTTTTTAAATCGGGTTACAACATCTCATTTATTTGTCAAACAATTTATCATCAAACCATAAGTATATTATTAACTTTCATACAATAAAAAAATATAAATTCAAAAAATAAATAAGTATTAGAACAAACAATATAAAACAACCCCCGTAATACGGGGGATAAAAACTAGTGTGTATATATATATATATATATATATATATTTCAAAGCTACGGTTATGAGGGGAAAGGGAAACAATTTGTGGGGAAAGGGAAACTAATGAAATGAACCCACATTCAGGTTCAGCATGTGGCTTTGTAGTAACAATAATCTGGGCAGGCATAGAATTGTTAATTGGCAAAATAGTTAATATCATCCTAGACACATGTTTATTATAAGAAAGTAATTCACGTAGGAAGTTAAGATACAAAAAGTAGGTTTACATAATGACATAACGAGCACTACAACCATGCCTAATGAGTAACTAAGGCTCATATATTTATTAGAATAAAGTATGGATGAAAGATGAAACTATTATTGGACTAGAAATATGGCTAATGAGAACCTATATTAGAACCATGTTTATCCTAAAAAAGTTATTCATGTGTGTGTCAGCGATGGTGGAGTGGGTCCGCTCCCGAAAGGCAGCTCCAGTTGAGAGGGATTTATCTTGTACTCTTGGAAGAACTATACAAAGGTACCACCAAGAAGATAAAGATCTCCCGAGACATTGCAGAAGTTAGTGGGTAAGTTAACCTTCTATAAGCCAAGCTTTAGTAGTTACTCTATACATTAAATTGTAATTATAATTATAACAATTATAGTTATAAATGTGTATAAATTATTTAACAATTAATATATAGTAAACAATGTGAGTTTAAACAAGTTCGATCCTAAACCCAAATGAACTTCAGAAAACAATAAATACGTATAAAATCCATGCCTACACTTTGGAAGACTGAAAATATTACGTGTATGGCTCTGTAAATGCAACCATGACAGTTGTATTAGGCTGGGCAAATCAGTGTATAAGGTTGTAAAATGGGGCTATTTTATAGACGCCTGTAAAGGGCAGGGTATACACTTCTATTATTGACACATTTAAAGTGCTTGATAAATAAGTGTATAGTTAGTATATACTAATGGGTTTAAAATTTAAAATTTTCATTATCAAGTAAAGTTGAGTAATGGTGAAGAAACACTAATGGACCCCGGGCAGATTACGGATAATCTGGGGGTTAAATAGATGTTTCCCACGAGGGGTTAGATCCGGCGAAGATGGTTCTTCTGATAACCTGCAAAACAGACACCGTGAGCTCGTCACTGAGAAGGGGGGGGTACCTCCATGTGACCACCCTCCGGCGTGAGAATCAGACTAGATTGCTCTTGAATATAAGTGTATATTAAGAGAATGACTAGAGCAGATATCAGGTAATATATCAAGATATGAGATAAGATGATACCATTCCAAGGTGTTGGAGTATTTATAGCCGAAGGTAGGTTTCCAAGCAGGTACAGCCGGCTGAATAGTGTTCCTGTTCTGCCAACTGTGGGCTACGCACATGCCATACTGGTGGTTGGTGGATAGGCAGCGGCTGATAGTGACCAGGCCGGCTGTGTACTATTCATGTTTCACCAACTGCAGGCGATGCACGTCCTCCGACAGGTTGGTGAGTAGGCAGCTGCTAATAGTGACATACAGTACAAGAGCGTGCTGCTCGTCATACTGTTGTCAGTGAGCTGTCGTATCCTTGGTCAGATCTTTTGTCCATACCTCGTCAGGTACAGTACAAAAGATCCTCCAGTATCGTACGGACTGGCTCATTTGGGCGGGAGTTTTCCCGGCTTTGTGCGGGAGTGTTCCTGGCTTGCTCACTCCTTCTTCAGGTGACATTACTGAATTATTTGAGTTAAGTGCCTTGTGCATGTAGCCTTGCTGCGCGGGTAGCCTTCCCTGATGGCTTGTATCCACAGCTGCGGGAACAGGCGGGGTACTTCACCATTGGGAGGCTTTTCCTGCGGAAACAGCTTGCGTACTGCGCGTAAGGACGTCACGTCTCTGAGCATGGTGGGTCCTGCGGATCCAGTTGGTTTCTGCGCAGACGTCCCTCTTCAAGGTGAGTTCTGCGAGTTTAGCCTTTGCGCAGACGTCCCTGTTGAAGGTGAGTCTTGCGGGTTCGACTACGCAGGCTTCCCTCTTTGAGGTGAGTCTTGCGGGTCCAACTGGGCTCTGCTGGGACCTACCTCTTCAAGTCCCCCCAGTCCAATGTTCTTCTCATGAATTGTTAATAAGTGAGGTGAACTTTTGGACTTAAGCAAAGGGTTTTGAAAAGGGTTTAGTTTTAAGGTTTTCCATGGGGATTCTTCCCTCGGAATTCCTAATGTCACGTGAAGAAATTCCCGACTTTTCTGCTTGATCTTTAGGTGTGATGCGGGTAGGTCTGTAACCTCCTCGCAAGTCAGGAGCGTTGAGTTCCACTTGTGTAGATTCTCCATGAGGTTTTGGTAGTTTTGAACATAGTGATCAATTATGTTTAAACAACCAATTCCATCTTGGAGCTTCAAACAATCTAGTTCTCGAAGTTCCCGCTATGCGGGGATGTTATTCCCGTTTCCGCAAGCATGGCCCAGAAGATCCTTCTTGGTTTCAATTCCCTGCGGAGTGCTAGGTATGTGAAGGGTTTCGCCTTGACACTGTACCCGCACTCGTCTTATAGTTACTTTACTTCCAAGGTATTCCTGGCTTCAATTCCCTGCGGGTGCTTAGTATGTGAAGGGTTTTGCCTTGACACTGTACTCGCACCCGTCTTATGGTTACTTGGTTGCCGAGGTATTCTTGGCTTCAATTCCCTGCAGGTGCTAAGTATGTGAAGGGTTTTGCCTTAACACTGTACTCGCACCTGTCTTATAGTTACTTGGTTGCCAAGGTAAGGGGTATATTCCCGCTTACTTTTGAATCTTTTTGAATCTTTTTGAAATTCGAAGAGTTGGTGAAAGGATAAGAGCAGTCCAAACTGTTGAAACGTCGTCCGACGGTTTCTTCTGACAGTCAGGACGTGCAGGAAGTTATGGCGACGTGATAGTACATGGTCATTCCAGACGCTTTTTCAGGCGCGTGGGCGCGATTTTTTGAGCGCGTGGGTGCGGATTTTATGGCGCGCGTCCCGTCAACAGCTGTTGCCAGCTTGCTTTTTCCACGTGTCATTGTTTCATTGCACTAGCTCTTTTCTCTCTCCTCCGCATTAAATTCATCGCATTCATTGCGATGAGTATATAAAGGGGGAGAAGGTCCTTTATAATCCACACTTTCACTTCTATCTTCTCCTTCTAAGCGATTTCCGGCGAATATTCTTTCTGAAATTGTTCTTTACCTCCAAAACATGTCGTCTACTCATGATCCAGAAGCTATCGTCGAGGAGTCTGACTTGTACGCCGAGAATCCGTCGTCCACGTCGGACAAGGATGACAAAAGTACTGCTGGCGAGTGCCAGTGTGCTCTTCCGGCCGACCTCTATCAGTACGTCGTCAGGAAGTTCATGCTCGAGCATTTCGAGCCTGAGTTTCCTGCACCTCATCAGGCGGTGTACGATGCCCCCAAGAGCAAGATAGGGGTGTACGCTTCATTCTTCGTCTATGGGAATCTCAGGTTCCCATTGACGAAGTTTGTATACCGTGTTCTGGAGAGACACGGTGTGCATCTGTCTGAGGTACACCCAATGGCGATTGCCAAGATCCGCCATTTCGAGTGGGTGTGTCTCATTCTGGGTGTGGAGGCCCATGTTGACCGCCTGATGACCTTCTACTCCTGGAGGTGCATCCAGGGGTGGTACACCTTGGTCAATCGGATCAAAGGTTTGAAGATCTGCGCTACCGAGCGCAGTCTTCGGTCGTGGAAGCGGGAGTTTTTCTATATCTCCGCTCGCGTCGTCCCCCTTGTGATGACGTTTAAGAATGGGAGAGCGCTCCTTGCCCTTCACGCCTCCAACTACCAGGAGGCGGAATGGTTCTCCAAGGTTTCCCGGATCCAGTCTCCGGTTTACCGCTTTGCGGAGTCCGGGATGGTGATGCTCGGGATGAGCCGGGTGTGGAAGGAGGCGTTACAGATTCTCATCGTCTTTGAATACGGTTTGAACTCTGTCCCTTACGGTATGCTTCATATTATCCGTCAATTTAGGGTTTTTGTTCTAACCGTTTTTTCTTTTTGTTTACAGAGGGAAACGACTTGCAGTCTCTCCTGCAGCCGGGGGAGAGTGATGGTCCCGCTCGGATGGGTACTCGTGCTCTTGATGAGAACGAGTTGCCCATCTTGGAGCAAACGGCGGATCGGTTTGTGGAGGTCTACCCGCCGAGCCACGAAATTTTGAGTGCCATGCGGCCAGGTAAGGAACTCTTTAACCCCCGCCCTCTCCATGCTCAAACCTCTGCTGGAATTCCTCTAATCTTGTCATCTTCTGACGAGGAATCCGCAGATGGTCCTTTGTTGGTGCGGAAAAAGAAGGCTACTGGCGCGAAGAGCAAGGCGAAGGTTGCCTCCACCGCCGATCCGGTTGTCCGGTCTGACTCGGAAACCCAAAGCGAGGAGGCGGCGGGTAACCCTGGTGGTAGTGAGACCACTGTTCCGGAGGTTAAGACTTCTGTCACCTCCGGGCAGCCCAGTGTGACGACGGTGAGCGGCGTGAAGAGGCCGGCTCCATCGGGTTCGTCCCCGCCTGTCAGAACCGTTAGGCTCAAGAAAACCCGTAAGTATAATCTTCCTTTACTTTAACTGCATAGCTTTCCGCCATTATACTTATATATCTTCTTTGTGCAGGCGTGGATGCTACCGCATTCCAGGGTGGAGCGGGGGGGAGCACCTCCGGACCCATGACGGTAGGCTTGGTCAACCTACCTGAGGCGATGACCCAGGCGACTGCGCCTGCTTCAGTTGGTTCAGTTGCTCACCCGGTTGAGCCAACTGTTCCAACTGTGATGACGTCTCCGCCGGCTGTCAGTGCCATATTCACTGATTCCTTCACTGAGCCGGCGGTGAGTGTTTCTGTGGATTCTTCCGCAGCCGCGGCCACGGTTGTGAGTTCACCTCTGGTGAGTTCACCTCCGTTGGTTTCTACCACGGCGGCCTCCGCTATGCCTCCTCCGGCGCCGGCGACTACGGCCGGTCCTTCAGGTATGTCCGGGGTTGGGGCGTCAAGCCAATCTCTGCTTCCTTCCCATCTGCCTGACCTCTTGGATGGATATCCGTTGGGCTCGGGTGATGGGTTTGGCGGCTACAGGTCTGTCGTCGACCCTACAGGTGCGTAGGGTTATTTTGGCCTTTTATTATTTATATATTTTTTTTTGTTATCATCTTTTCCTAACTGCTTTTTGCTTTTGCAGTGTCGGATTCCAATGAAGTGTATGTTCCACGATGGAACATCCGCCGAGGAACAACCCTTCGGACGCCTGTGGAATGCGTCGAGTGGGCGCGCCACGCCGCCCCCGCTGGTGCGCTGGGGGAAGCCATGTCCAGCTACCAGGAGGGTAGGCTGTCGAATGAACTGCGGATTCTCCTTGCCCAGATGCAGCCGCGCGTCGAGTTACTTTGTCGTGAAAACGACAAGTTAAAGACGGCGCGTAGCCTGGAAATGGCTCAGGCGCGGGCCATCCGGGAGGAGAACAAGAGGCTTGCCGCAGTGGCTGCGGGAAAGGAGAAGGCCTTCAAGGCCCTCGAGGTTGAAGTTCAGGCCCGGCTCGAGGCCCGTTCCAAGGTTGCCCAAGCTGTTAACGAACAGCTTCGGCTGGCTAAGGAAACTGCACGGAACGCAACTGAGAGGGCCACCAAGGCTGAAGCTGTTGCTGAGCCTCTACGCATTGAGAATGAGGAGCTTAAAGCCAAGCTAGAGAGGCTCCAGCAGGCTCATGATGCCTTGGCTATGGAAGACGCCAAGAAGCTCCAAGAGATCTTGGACCAGAGGGGCGTGCTTGACCACACTGAGCGGAAGCTAAAGGGCGTTGAAGAGGCTGTTGCTAAGGAAGTGTTGCTCGCCAACCTTAACAAAAGTGAAGCCGAACGCGCCCGTAACCAAGCTCAAGCTGCCCTCCAGGAGGCTCTGGTTGCCAAGGAATGGCTTCTTCGAGAAGCGTTGTCTCAGGTATGCGCAATTTCATAATATCTTTACGCTTATTTGTACATAGAAAAGGTTTTGATACTTGTATTTTTTCTTGTAGGTTGTGCATCGAGTCTTCACGGACACATCATATGACGATGCCATGAGCGCAGCCCTCAACGCTTCTCATGAGGATGGGGAAAAGGCCGGCTTCCTGCTTGGTCTAGGGTTCGTTGAGAAGGGCATCCCGCCTTCCAACTTCCCTTTATATGATGTGGATACTGAAGCTGTATATGACCAAGCAGTGAACCAGTATGCCGCCTTCCCGCATCCGGTGGTGGAGAAGGTGAACGAAGTTGCTGCTGCTGATGATGGGCTAACCATTCTTAAGACCTTCCTTGAACCGCCACAGCCAACTGATGGTGCGGGTACAAGTGGGTTTAGAGGGAGTGGTCCTGAAGCTTGAACCTTTAGATCCCTTCCCACTGTTAGGATAGGTTTACATTGTATAGATTTATATTCTTGTAGGCGGGTAGTTACCCGGCCATTCTTGTAATACTTGAATTATTATGGAATATAAATCTTTGTGCTGGTAGGACCGCTACTTTCAGTGGATGACTTGCTTTATAAACGTTATATGACTTGCTCATGCATACTTTAGTTTAAATTAGCAACTTTCCAAGTGTTCTGAATAAGTTGACCTTTGAACGTGGTAGATAATAGGTTAAAGTTTTGCTTCCTCCTTCATGATTGTGCGGGTAAGACCATCACGTGAACTTAGTAGGATGGCTAAACTTTACCTATATCTGACCTGCGTGGAGGTTTTCCTCATCTTCTTAGAAATTTTTTAAGTGTTTAGAATAAGTTAACCTTTGAACGTGGTAGATAATAGGTTGAAGTTTTACTTCCTCCTTCGTGATTGTGCGGGTAAGACCGTCACTTGCACTTAGTAGGATGGCTAAACTTTACCTATATCTCACCTGCGTGGAGGTTTTCCTCATCTTTTCGTTAGAAATTTTCTAAGTGTTTTATAAGTTAACCGTTCGACGCGCGGTTGTCAATAGGTTAGTTCGGTTTCCTCTATCATGATTTGGGCGGTTAGGACCGGCACTTTCATTTAGTGGGATCACCAAACTTTACCTATAACTGACCTGCGTGAAGGTTGTCTTCATCTGTTTTTTGTGCTTACGCGGGTTTTGCCGCCATCCACACGCAACGATTTCTTTACACTTATTTATGCGGTGAAAACCGGCATCAGTGTTTTGAATAAATTAACCGTTCGACGCGCGGTTATCAATAAGTTAGTTCGGTTTCCTCTATCATGATTTGTGCGGCTAAGACCGGCACTTTCATTTAGTGGGATGGCCGAACTTTACCTATGACTGACATGCGTGAAGGTTTGGCGTTTTTTGTGTTTATGCGGGTTTTGCCGCCTTCCACACGCAACGACTTCTTTCCCCACTTATGTATGCGGTGAATACCGGCACCAGTGTGGAAAGTTCATCAAGTATAAATGTAAGACCATCAGCGTCAATGTGATAAGGAGAATCATTTCCATTAGAAGTGGCTCTGGGCCTTTTCTTTTACAAGTTTGGAATTGATCTACATGCAGACTGTGTAATTGAGCTCCCCTCCATGTTCTTGGGAGTGTCATCGAGCCTTTCGAGCCAATATGCACTTGGTTCGGAATCTCGTTGTTTACGCAGTATGTAGTCTCCGACATTGAAGCTGCAGTTTTATTCGTGTTTTCCCCAACTGGGGTTCTACACGCATTAGCCTGCTCAGCGTTCATTACGCCACGAGGTGCGTGAGCGTCCCATCTCTGACAAATGCTTCGACGATGTCCTTCAAGTCTACGCATTCGGTGTTGTGGCCTCTTGTCCTATGGAAGTCACAGAATTTGCTCTGATCAGCGTTGTGACGCTCTCGGATTATTGGAGTCTTTGGCCATGGGAGTCTCTCGGTGTCGAATATCTCGGTGACGCTTTTGGTGAGTGGCGTCCATCTGGAGTTGCGGTTTGACGACGGCATGTTATCCTTTCCGCCTAACCGAGGGTGCGAGCCGGATGAGGTGTCAAAGTTTACCCTTGACTGCCAAATGCCTAGCTTCCTCTTTTTGTTTAGTCGGGCGGTAAGGACATTGTTTTCTCTTGTTTTCTGGGTGTAGAGGTTAGTGCTTTGGGGAAGATCTCTACCCAGTTGCTTTTCTGTTTCCGCGAAACGTTTAGCTGCTGTCATGATGGCATCCCATGTGGATGGCATGCCATCTTTACCCGTTAAGGTGCGGATGAGCTCTGGGTCTTTTGTGCCCTGGATGAAAGCAGCGCGAACAAGATCTTCGCTAATATTACCCAGACTTAGCTTCTTTGAGTTGAAGCGAGTGATGAAGTCTAGTAAAGATTCATCTTCCTCTCGAATGCAATTGAGGATTGTCCATTGCTCTTCGGTATACTTTCTTTGTTGGCTGAAGTGTTGGCTAAACTTCTGTTGGAAGTCTGCCCAATCGTAGATGTGGTGGACCGGTAGATGGTCGAACCACGCTCTGGCTGCTCCAACCAGCGTCATCTGGAACATATAACACCACGTGGGTTCCGTCCAGTTGCTGACGGTTGCCCCCGCTATGAATTTGTTCAAATGATCGTCTGGGTCAGATATACCATCATAGGTGCCGGTGTTTGACATCTGTTTGGCACTTCTTGGGGCGATTGCTTCCGCAATGTCCCTTGCAAATTTGGAGGTTCCCGCATTTGCAGCGGTTGGTCTGAAGGTTTTAGAGAAGTCACGTGGGTTTCCACCAACGTTTTTTGGTTTGAAGGTTTCTCCAAAATTCCTTCTCGATTGGAAGTCCATTTCCTTACGCTTCCCTTTCGCCCTATGGCGAGGGTTTGCGTCGGTGTCGGATTCCTCCGAATCATCGTCCAAGTACTCGCACTCATTGCTCATGTTGACCTGTTGAGTGCTTCCGAATTCGTCAGCCTGTTGGAGTGAACGCAAGCGTTCATCCAACTCAGCTTGGAATTCCCTTTGACGTTTTTCCGCCCACGCTTTAACTTGTTCAAGTGTTTGGCGGGGGGGCCTCGTCTGTTGTCTTTCCACCTGGGTATCAATGAATCCCAGGGGAGGATTGTTTACTGCACTTGCCCCGGCTCGGGTAACCGGGGTAGTGTTCGTAAAATGTGTGTATTCGCCGGTGTTCCCCCCAGTAGCTGGGGTTGTGGTTACCGGGATTTTTGGTCACCCGCTGGCTTTGGCAACGGAGTAACCTTAACCATCTTTCCAGAAGTTTGAAAAATCTGAAAAAAGAATAAGTTCTAGCTTTTATGCACGGATGGCGCCAATGAAGAAACACTAATGGACCCCGGGCAGATTACGGATAATCTGAGGGTTAAATAGATGTTTCCCACGAGGGGTTAGATCCGGCGAAGATGGTTCTTCTGATAACCTGCAAAACAGACACCGTGAGCTCGTCACTGAGAAGGGGGGGTACCTCCTTGTGACCACCCTCCGGCGTGAGAATCAGACTAGAATGCTCTTGAATATAAGTGTATATTAAGAGAATGACTAGAGCAGATATCAGGTAATATATCAAGATATGAGATAAGATGATACCATTCCAAGGTGTTGGAGTATTTATAGCCGAATGTAGGTTTCCAAGCAGGTACAGCCGGCTGAATAGTGTTCCTGTTCTGCCAACTGTGGGCTACGCACATGCCATGCTGGTGGTTGGTGGATAGGCAGCGGCTGATAGTGACCAGGCCGGCTGTGTACTATTCCTGTTCCACCAACTGCAGGCCATGCACGTCCTTCGACAGGTTGGTGAGTAGGCAGCGACTAATAGTGACATACAGTACAAGAGCGTGCTGCTCGTCATACTGTTGTCACTGAGCTGTCGTATCCTTGGTCAGATCTTTTGTCCATACCTCGTCAGGTACAGTACAAAAGATCCTCCAGTATCGTACGGACTGGCTCATTTGGGCGGGAGTTTTCCCGGCTTTGTGCGGGAGTGTTCCCGGCTTGCTCACTCCTTCTTCAGGTGACATTACTGAATTATTTGAGTTAAGTGCCTTGTGCGTGTAGCCTTGCTGCGCGGGTAGCCTTCCCTGATGGCTTGTATCCGCAGCTGCGGGAACAGGCGGGGTACTTCACCATTGGGAGGCTTTTCCTGCGGGAACAGCTTGCGTACTGCGCGTAAGGACGTCACGTCTCTGAGCATGGTGGGTCCTGCGGATCCAGTTGGTTTCTGCGCAGACGTCCCTTTTCAAGGTGAGTTCTGCGAGTTTAGCCTTTGCGCAGACGTCCCTGTTGAAGGTGAGTCTTGCGGGTTCAACTACGCATGCTTCCCTCTTTGAGGTGAGTCTTGCGGGTCCAACTGGGCTCTGCTGGGACCTACTTATTCAAATGGAATATAGTTATGTTTTACTTTTATATTCCTGATTGAGTTTATTGAAAACAAAACATATAGGCTATGTTATTGAATGAATATATTTACAGTATTGGCAATAATATCATATTGCAAGCTGTTCTTATAGTTCAAAATACATGAGATAATCCCCTAAAGCTTTTTTTGTGGTGGCAAATCCTTTCAGCTGTCTGTGAGCTTATGCAACGTTTTCATAAAAAAAACTTTTTTGTAGTGGCAAATCCTTCAGCTGTCTGTGAGCGTATGCAAAGTTTTCATAAAAAAACACATGTACTGTTAGATACAAAATGATTAGAAATTTGAAGGTTAATGCACATTCTACTGGGAATGAAATATTATAATTGTAAGTTTGTTGTTTTGGTATTTCATAAATTTTCTTTTTTTCAATTTATTATAAGTTGGCTTTTAGGTACATGCTTCACTCGTCAATAACTAAAGAATCTTAAGACTTTAGCCAACATGTTTTGAGAGCTCCACTGTACTCCAAACAGAAACAACCAAATCAGCAACTGTGGACGTCCTCTCAACTAGATGCATCTTTATGGAGAGCGAGTTTAGATTTCAATCGAAGCCACAAACATATGGAAGAAAGTAGATCAAAATCTTATAGGATGAAACACTACTTAATAAAAAATCTGGCACATTCAAGTACGATTTTACAACTAAGAGGGAATTCAAACCCTTGGGTGATATAATAGTTCTTAGTAGGTGATGTTGTACATCCATATTTTACTCTCAACTTCTCGCTAATTTGGAACTTTGTAATGGTTCGTTGGTTATGAAAGTTCGTTTTTGCTAGTAAAAAATTTATTATTTATATTTATGATAATTATCATTATTATTACTGTTACGATTATCACTATAATGAGCATTTTATATACATTCGTTGTCAATCAAAAACTAAGGATTCTTTCGTGGAATTCACTACCAGAAATGATGAGGCTTTGATCAGTCCTTACGCAAGTAATTTTAGGTTCGTGAAGATTGGTTTGAAAAAGAAAGACATTAAAGTTACCAAGGTTTGTTTTTTATTATTGCAATGTTGTGACGAGAGCAATGAGTTTTCTAAAATTCAAGGGGGTGAATGTGATGGTCAGCTCGTTCATGACATAGAAAGGGTAAAATAGTCATTCTGTATAATCATTCAGAGGTCCAACCAAACAGCACTTACTGGCTCAACACTTACCAATTCAGAGTCTCTTAACCATTCAGACATCTTACTGGTTCAGCACTTAATGGTTCAACACTTACCAAACAGCCCCTAACTTGATCTGTTTTGTGCAGATACGGTGGTTATTGCTGGTGCTGGAGGAGCAGATGGAGACGGAGGTGATGATCACAAGAGGTTCGTCAATGCACACAACATGGTCCTCCTCCGAACAAGGTCAGCATGTGGGTTGGCCCTTTCATGAAGTTGGTTTGGGTTGCCCTCTCGGCTTGGTTCCGGTTAAAATAAGCGAACTCGACTATTAGCCACTCGAGGTTGTCTTCCAGCTTCTCCATCCTTCGGTCCACATGATAATGCTCGAAACGTAGTGTTTCAACCTTATCGTGCAGCTCTTGGTTTCTTTGCTCCTCCGCCACGTTAATGCTCACCAACTCATCAACTCTCTCGCCTAAGCACATTAACTCCCAAACTACATCTATAGGCCCCTCTCCTTGTCTTCCATAACTTGGTCTCCATCATCTCCTCGCCATGGTAATCTCTTGGTGGAAATGTGTGAAAAGGGGCATGTCAAAAGAATGGGAAGTAATAGACATTTATAGACACATAGGAGGGCAAAACATGGCCATGGTGACATAAACACGGCCATGTTAGGTGAGTGTCATAAATGCAGTTCTGAATTTTGCATTTATTGAATAGATGATGAATTTTAACTGGGCACGACCCATGCTTAGGGAATACATGGTTGTGCCTTGGCATTTTTAACGATTTTTCATTTTTTCTCTCATATCTCAGTCGTGGTTCGGACGGTCGGTTTAATGTGTGCAAATCTTATCCCTAAAACATAATTAAACTTCATTCCATAAAAAATCCTAAGATTACATTACTTGTCCTAAAAATACATAAAATAACATCACATAGAAATAAAAATAAATAAAACAACAAATAATTGAATTAAGCCCAATAAATCCTAACAACTTGTTTTTTGCACAATCCCTTGAACCATTAACGAGCATATCAGAAAAGATTGGTGAAAGGGTCTCCAGATCTCCTACATAGAGGTTTCCGCCAAAACCACCATCTCCACTGAAAGGTGGTGGTGGTGGTAGCGGGGGAAAGAACCCCAACCAAATTATCTGAATTTGAATTTTTCTGTTAATATCACGAAGCTCGGCTATCATTTCCTTCATTGTTTTTGTTAAATCTAGAACTCATCGTTCATTGAGAATGAGCAGGTCGGTGAGCTCTTTTGCCATTTCCTAGAGTTGAAGGATCATCTCAAGGTTCATGTCCGTTTTCTTAGGTGGAGTGGTAGCAGGGTTTCTAGCATTAGGATGTTCCATATGCATCTTGGGAGGTTGTTTGGTTTAGAGAAGACTGACTAGAAGGTGTGCAAAATTCTTATGGAGGTGATGCAAATTTATAATCTGCCAGATTTTCTCAGCATGGCCGTGTGTCGTAAGGCACGGGCCATGTTGAAAAGTTTTCTTTGAAACTGGACAATTTGAGTCAGTAACAATGCCAGAAACTATCACTGCAAGAAAATTGTATCGGGCACAACCGTGTTTCGTGCCTGTCTAATTTATATTTTTTACTTAACCCTACAAAGTCATAAAATCTAACCTAAATATGCTAAAGTTTTTGTCGGAGTCGATAGCTTGACTCCCAATTTTGCCAATTTAGTTCACAGAACGGAGGTGAAGTACCACCATGGTGGTTTCTATAGGTTCCCTAAGTAAAGTTAAAGTCTATGACCGTTTACCTTAAAGCTATGCCCATCCTTTCAATGGCCCCATAATAAAAAACTTCCTTAACCATAAAATGACTAGACCATCTAGACTTTAACTTTCTAGGAAATAAGCGAAGGAGAGAGTTGTAAAGGAGTGCATGCTCGCCTGCTTAAAAATGTTTTTCACCTTTTAGTCATGCATCATGAAGTCTTTTCATCCTCCCTTTGGAAATCCGTGAGTTTTCGTTCGCTTGCATCCTTAATTCTTCTCGCTCGTGAAGCTCATTGGCTCAATATTCTCCTACGAATTTTAGATCAAGATTGATAGTTTTAAGTGCCCAGTATGCTTTATGCTCGATTTTGATAGGAAGATGAAACGTCTATTCGTACACCAATTTGAATGGGGTTGTGCGTGCCTATAGAAGTTTGGTATGCAGTACGGAAGGCCCACAGAGTGTCGTCCAACTTCTCCGACCAATCTCTTCGATTATAACTCATACTTTTCTCCAAGATTCGTTTGATACCCCGATTTGTAACTTCCACTTGACCACTTGTTTGTGGGTGGTAAGGTGTAGCGATTCGATGATAAACCCCGTATCTAGCCAGTATTTTCTCCGTTTGCGCATTACAGAAGTGTGCTCCTCGATCGTTTATAAGTGCTTTGGGTATACCAAAATGAGAGAATGGTTTTTTTTCAAAAACTTAACAACCATCCTAGCATCATTGGTGGGTACAGCTTGGGCTTTGACCCATTTTTATACGTAGTCTACTGTATCTAGGATGCGGTGATGACCAAATGATGTTGGAAATGGTCCCATAAAATCAATGCCCTAAACGTCAAATATTTCACCGACCTAAATTGGCCTTTGTAACATTTCATCTCGGGATGAGATGTTTCTGGCACGTTGGCATGCATCGCATGTGCAAACCATTTTGTTTGATTCTCGTTAGATTGTAGGCCAATAGAAGCCGGCGTCAAATACTTTCTTTACAGTTGCCGATGATCCATGATGGTCTCCTATTGGTCCTACATGACGTTGTTTCAGGATCTTGTGTGCTTCATCTCCATATACGCATCTTCAAATAATATTATCAGCTCCTATGAGGAATAAGTATGGTCTTCCCAAAAGTAATATTTGATATCCGAAAAGAATTTATTCATTTGTTGATACGTCATGGCATTGATAACAATTCCACTAGTTTTGTAGTTTGCGATGTCAGCGAACTAAGGATGTTTTCTTTCATGGGTCTCGATATGCATAAGAAATTCATGGGGAAAATTTTCGTTTATCTTGCTCCCCATTTTTTCTTGTGAAGCTGGGCATTCCAAACGAGACAAATGATCGGCTACAACATTTTCAACACCCTTCTTGGCCTTGATTTCGATGTTAAATTCTTGTAGAAGTAGAATCCATCAGATCAGAAGGGGTTTTAGCATCTTGTTTTGTGAACAAATACTTAATCACTGCATGATCAGTGTAAACGATGGTTTTTGAAATGACTATATAAGAACGGAATTTGTCGAAAGTAAAGACTACAACAAATGCTCCTTCTCGGTAGTTGTGTTGTTTTCTAGAGCATTATTGAGGATCTTTTTGGTGTAGTAGATCGGATGAAAATGATTATCCTTCATTTAACCTAAGACTGCTCCAACTACGAAATCACTTGCATTTCACATAAGTTCGAATAGTAGTGTCTAGTTTGGGGCTACCATGATTGGAGCCTCAACGAGCTTGTCCTTCAGAATTTGAAATGCATCAAAACATTCTTCGGAGAAAATGAATGGGGCATCTTTTTCAAGAAGTTGTGCCATTGGCCGGCTATCTTTGAAAATTCTTTGATGAAACGGCGATAGAAACCCGCATGGCCAAGGAAACTTCGAATGGCATTGACAGATATGGGTGGTGGAAGTTTAGAAATGGTTCCTCCTTTGGCTCTATCCACTTCTAATCTAGCTTGAGATATCTTGTGTCCGAGAACGATGCTTTCTTGAACCATAAAGTGACATTTTTCTCTATTTAACACAAGATTGGCTGCCTCACATCTTGTTAACGTCTTTTTCAGGTTTTCAAGAGATACATTGAAGGGGTCGCCAAAAAGGGGGAAATCTTTCATGAAGACTTCCATTGAATCTTCAATCATGTCATGAAAGATAGATACCATACAACGTTGAAAGGTAGCTAGAGCATTACACAGTCCGAAGGGCATTCTTTGGTATGCAAATGTGCCATACGTACATGTGAAGTTTTCTTCTCCTAATCTTCGGGAGATATTGGAATTTGAAAATAACTAGAGATTCCATCAAGAAAACAATAGTACATCTTTCCTGATAGACGCGCGAGCATCTGATCAATGAACTGTAGAGGAAAGTGACCTTTTTGGTGGCATCGTTGAGTTTGTAATAATTGATGCAAACTCACCATCCCGTAACGGTTCTCATAGAAATCAGCTCATTCTTGTCATTGGTGACTACCGTCATTCCTCCTTTCTTCAGGACTACCTGAATAGGACTTACCCAAGGATAATCGGATATGGGGTAAATCAATCCCACATCAAGTAGTTTGAGTACTTCCTTTTTGTATTTGGATTTAGTCATCTCTATTGTTTCGCTACGGATATGGGGTAAATCAATCCTACATCAAGTCTTCTTCCATCAGAATCTTGTGAGTTCAAAATGACGGGCTGGTGGCTTTGATGTCCATGATTTTCCAAATGATAGCTTTCTTGTGAGATTTAAGAACTTCTAGAATCTTTCTATCTCATTGCTTAAGAGATTGGAGGAAATGATAGTAGGCACTTGAGATGTGTTTTCGATGGAAGCATACTAAAGGTGTTTGGGTAATTCTTTAAGACCTAAAGTAGGTGGATCTTCAACAAAAGGTTTGGCTTTAGGTTCCAGATCTCTATCTACTTCTTCAAATGTTCCTTTTGAGTTGCTTACTTCTTCCTCCACAGCTTGATTTTTTGAATTGACAGCATGCGATTTCTCTATAATCAATTATGTGCTATGGATATTTCATAGATTTCCTAATACGAAGGTTACCTCCTCATCCTCTACTCTATGAATGATTTTGTCGGTGAAATAATCTATGAGTGCTCTAGCGGTAGCTAAGAATGAACTTCCTAAAATAAGGGGTATAGAAATGTCTTTTTTCATGTATAGAATAACGAAGTTGACTGGAAAGACAAATTTTTCAATTTTGACTAACATGTTTTCAAGTATGCCTCTTAGGTATTTCACCAATCTATCGGCTAGCTGAATGCTCATACGTAGTTGGTTCTCCTAGTCCTAACTTGGAGAAAACCATATAATACATGAGGTTGATGTTGGCTCCTAGGTCGGCTAAAGTATTATTGACAAACAAGTTTCCTATCAAGCAGGGGATAGTGAAACTTCGTGGTTCAGTCATCCTTTTTGGAAGCTTGTTTGGAGAATGGCAGAGCATTCTTCATTGAGTATCACGTGGGATAACTCTTCTAGCTTCATTTTGTTGGATAGAACTTCTTTTAAGAACTTTGCATAGTTTGGCATTTGTGAAATGGTTTCTATGAATGGAAAGTTAATATGCAATTGCTTAAAGGGTTCTAGGAATTTGCCATATTGTGCCTACATCTTTTTCTGCTTTAGGCAAGTTGGATAAGGAATTGGTGGGACATATGGTTTTACAGGTTCTTTGACTGGTTTAGGAATAGTTATTGGAATAGGCTGAGTGTTGAGTGTGTCTAGAACCTCAGTCTCACCTTCATATTGATTAGGTGTGACTGGTGAATTATTTATGGCAGTTCTGACACTTTTTAGGGTTATGGCATTGGCTTGAGAGTTGGATTGGTAATGGTGTTACTAGGGAGTCCTCCGGATGGTCGCTCAGACAGTAGCTGGGCTAACTGACCTACTTGGTTTTCGATGTTTTGCAAAGAAGCCTCCTGGTTCCTTGGCTCCACTTCACTCTTAAGGACTCGGTCTTCGGTCAATTTGTTTGAAACGTCAGTACTTGCTATGAGTTGTGTTAGCAGAGTCTCCACTTTAGATCCACTAATTAATTGTTGGCCGATATTTGTACCTTGCCTCTAGTATGGAGGTTTAGGTTGAGAGGACTGCTTTTGATTGAAGAGTCTTCTATCAAAGCCATATGGGGCTTTATTGTAAGCTCTGTCTCTCCCGCTGAAGTTCGGATGGTTTCTCCAACCAGGGTTGTAATTGTTGCCATAAGTGTTACTTTGTCGGCTTACAAAGTCACACTCTTCGATGGTCATACTTTGGGAGTATTTAACCTTGTGATCTCTCCCACACCTATCACATTTCACCTTTTCTTTGACCAGCTCAGACGGAAGTTGTTCAAGTTTCTTCGAGAACGACTCTAATTGTGTAGAGATAAAGGTGATATTATCGACATGGTGTACGCCTTTGTGTTATGGGGTTGATCGTGGTGGATTATAGGGAAAGCTTTTCTTGGCATATTTTTCAAAGATCTCGAATGCCTCATTCGGTGATTTGATTCCAAGATCTCCCCCTGCGACTTGATCGATTGTTTGTTTGTTTTGGCTGGTTTGAGCGTCAAATAAAGTTTATACTTGAAGCCATTTGTTCAATCCATGGTGTGGACATCATTGAAGAAAGTTCTTGTATCTCTCCCATGCTAGGTGTAGTGACTCGTCTTCATCTGTTCGGAATCCGGTGATGCTGGCGCGATACTTGGCAGTTTTATCGGGTAAAAGTATTTTAGAAGGAATTGCTCCACCATCTGTCCTCAATCAGTGATGGTGCAAATGGCAAGGATTTAAGCCATTCCAAGGCATTGCCTCATAGAGAAATGGAAAGAGTTTGAGCCTAACTTGATCTTTAGAGCAATATTGAATTTTTAAAGTTCAACATGTTCTAAGGAATCGAGAAATATGATACAAAGGATCTCCGTCGAGAAGTCCATGAAATTGGATAGAATTTTCAATCATATGAATAATACTAGATTTTTGATTTCAAAGTTTTGAAGTACTTCGTGTGGTGCAAAGCAATTGCCAAAGCCGTCGAGTGTTGCTTGCCATATTTGCTCATGTTTAGCTCGTTATTTAGTTCTGCCACCAAGGAGCTTCATGGTTCTCCTCAGTTGATGTACCATCCTCCGATTCGTCCTTAACTCCTTTGTTTGCTTTACACGTCTGAGTGCGTTATTTTTGTGAAAGTGGCATTCACAAAAATTAAACTAAGGTCGGGAGTAGATGTAGATGTGAAATGAGATCGAGAGTAGATGTAGAGGTCATAAACTAACAAAGAAAGTAAAGATCTAAAGGCACAACTAAAATTAAACTAGCGTAAGCAACTTATTAACTAGAAAGATAAAAATTAAAAAATAAAACTACACTAAAAATTCAAAATAAAGAAGATAGAAAAATATTGTTGGTCTTTTTGATAGGTTTAATATATACACTATAAACAAGGTTTAATAAATACTCGGATTGTTTGTAAAAATTCACTGTGTTTCCCCTGCAGTGACACCAAAAACTTGATGAGTGGTGGTAGTATGAAAATGTGTTAATTTTTTCAAAGGTTTGTTCACACAATGTAGAGTTTTAAGTATATAAAAATGATTATTATCTTAATTAAACCACACACAAATAAGCAAGTGTACATATCGTATATGTACTAAAGTATAGGTTAGAACCAAGTATCGATTTATGGACGCACTTATAGAGTTTTACTACTAAATCGTCATATTTATTTAACCGGAAGTGAAAATCATTTTGGTTTTGGTTTTGGTTTTGGTTTTGCTAAAAGAGTTTGAAGAAATATAAACTAAAAGACAATATTTTGGGTTTTTATATTGAGAAAAGTGAATACAGTGTTTTTAGGCGTGTAACCTTATACATAAAATCAGTCATAAGTACGTAGTTTTGATTAAAATACTCACTTATTTAATTAAATACCTTCCATTTTTATGAAAATCTCAATTTATTAATGAGTGTGGAACTTTATTTTAACTACCACTTTCACACAAATTCCACAACAAAACATAACCTAGTTAGCCTTTATCATGCTCGTACATAGTGGCTACTATCTTAACCTAGTTAGCCTTTATCATGCCCGTACATAGTGGCTACTATCTTAGTTTATTTCTTTATTTTCTTTAAAATTGTATTACATTCGCACTTCAGTGAAGTTATATATATAATACTTGAAAAGCCAAATTTTCCAATAAAATCACAAAACAAATCCAGTTTTGAAAAGCCTGTAATGCTTACGATTTATTTTACTATCTTTTTTTTTAATTTTTAGTTATGTATTAAACTTAACTAGCTGGTTTATCCGCGCTTCGAGGCATGGCCGTGTCTTGGGAAGGCATGGTCGTGTTTTGCTTCAGAATCTTCTATTTTGTCTTTTTTTCTTGCTCTTGATAACATGGGGTGTGTCTTGTTTAACATGGTCATGTCTTGACTTCCTGATTTTTTTATCTTTACTTCATATGCTCTAGGCATGGCCATGTCTTGATTCACCACAGGGTGTGTTGAGTCACTTGTCACCGTTTATCTCCGTTTTTCTTCATATTTCAGTTTGTTTTATTCTTTAGGACTATATTTTCATATAGATAGAAATTATAAACATTAGTGGTTATTTATTTTAATATAGTTTCCGAAACTACACTTATTCAGAGATATTTTAGTGTTGAAAAGATGTATAATTTCTTATACATAAACTTACGGGATGATTACTACTGATATTGTGGGGTTTTATATACAAGGTTTGCCTAATAGGTTATTACATGTTACTTATTTAACAAGTGTTAGCCAAGAAATAATATGACCACAGTCACAGATACGATCAAGTGACAAGGGCATTTTGGTAATTTGTAAGCAGGTAAATGTAAAAACATCTTAATGTTGTAACTGTAAAATGTGTCATTTATAAATGAATGTACTCGCCAGTATTTCTTGTTGATCAAATATTTTTAAACATGTTTCAAGTGACTTAGTAGAGACACGTGAATGATGTATGCGGGCTTTCACCTTAATTAAGTGGTTTGTCACCAGAATAAAGAATGTGTTTTGTAATTAAGGGTTTATCCCTATAAAACTTATGTTTGTATAAAAATGTGTTTTATTCCCAGTTTATGAAATAAGAATCATGATGAATTTTCGGCTGCTAAATATTTTTATAATAAACACCAATACCACTGCTCGATGTTCATGGCTCCCCTCATAGGATATAGGGTTTGGGCTGTGACAACTGGTACCGGTACGGTTCGATATGGTACCGATACCGGTATGGTTCAGTACGGTACCAGTATTTCTTGCGTTTTGCACGAAATACTGGTACCAAATGTTGCAGATTTTCGAAATCGGTACGTTATCATCCCGAGCTCATCCCTAAAGAGACCGACAATAGTTTCAACAAGAGAATGTTGTCGGAAGACAACAACTACTACTCGAGTCTGAGAACTAAGTAGGACCTCAACAAAGACACCGAACTAATAAGGCCATGCCGAAATGAAAAGAGGCCCATCTCGTCAACGTCGAGCAAAATGTATATGGCCGACCCTTGGCGAATACACAAGGAAATAATTGACATTTAGGCCGGTAGTTTGTCGAATTTAACAAAAAAAAAAGAGAACCAATGCGAGGCTACCATATCATTGTTGGAGTATCAAAAAAAGGCAGTGAGACAAATGATGTATGGCCAGTACTTGGAGACGTTTAATCGTACCCACAACAGTTTGATGGGTCAGATGTTGAAAGTAACTATAGACCGAAACATGAAATAGGGGAGAAATACGATTGGCTTTGTGATTTTAAACTTTTCATACGTGTTAGTATATTTTTTTTAACTTATCGTATTTTAATGTAGGGTAAAGTTAAAATACAAAGTGAGACAAAAATGAGAAGTGTGAGAAGAATTTGTGACCACACAAAAAACCCCTTAAATATAAATTCAAAAGCAATAATAAAAAAATCATAACTCAAAATATAAATAAAAAATTAAAAAATTAAAAACTAAAATGTTTTCGTCATCATTCCCGTTAAAAAAATGACGAAAAGACACAATGCCGAGATCTAAGACACAATGACGAAAATGAACAAAAGACACAATTATAACTAAAAAAGACACAATAGATCACAAAATATAACACAATGCCGAACAAAATACAGCGCAATGTTGAGTAATATTACACAACTAGCTTTAGAGCCTGTGTAACACACGGGATAATCTCAATAATTAAGTTGCAAATAAAGTAATGCATAATGTATATAGAAAAATGTATTACATCTATGCTTGCATCATTATACATAAATTGATTTTATTTATATCACTTAATGATTTTTTTCAAAAAAAAAAAACTTAATAAAAACAATAATGCACGTGCAAAAACATACCTTAGAACACTTCATCTATTGAAAATTTATTCTCGGCATCATATATGTATAACTGAAAGAAATTTGGGTATGAACCAATTTCGAAGAATATTTCTCATATAATAATAGTTTTGAGCTACACTATAAAAAGATTTTGATAAGTTTGAGGGGTTTCTCGACTTTGCCAATTGACAAAAAAATAGCAGGTTAACTCGTTTAATTTTGTGAATGTTTTGCTTCACTTGAGCATAATTTTGTATCACATGCTTTACATGCAACATTTAGATCACTGTTCAAGGAAAAGTCAATGCTGATCTGAAGGTGGCATGTTAGATGTGTTTGTCATTTTTTCTTAAATTTTAATAGTCATGCGAAAAATATTAAATGTGCAAAATCCAAAATCTTTTGACTATTTCCAAAAATGTCCTTAAATATATATTCGAAACCCAATCACATTTAAAATTCTAGCTTTCATTTGTTTTACATTTTCAAGTTAAAACTTTGAACCAGTATAAGTTTGACGATAAATCTATTTGCATTTTGAAAATTTTAAAATATTCAGATTACCCATTTTTTACCCCTGACAAATTTGAGGAAAATCTATTTAATTTGTACCAAACGATCTATTTACCAACGTTTAACCCGTATCAATCAAATTTAAGTTCCACAAAAAACCCGAAGCAATCATTGATTAAAAAGAGAACCCAAGAAACTAAATATGATAAACTGTATTATATTTAAAAGTGATTGGTATATACTATATCCTTAAAATTTAAAGCATATATGTATAGTTTACTAAATTAACCGAAAAATAAATAGACAGATTTAAATCATATATTTAAAAATTTATAAATTTATATGACAATGTACAAAAATAAAACAATAGATAAATGGATCTATTTTTAAAATTGGATCAACTTTTAATCACATATTTATGATTTAATGATTAAAAAAATTACTTCGTAAATTGAAAGCATATTAGAGTTTTATTTTGTTTTTTTTTATTTACAATCTTCAATAATATACATATTATAATATATTAATAATAGCATTTAAAATTATATTCTTTTCAATATTTAAAAAACACAGTTTATCGTTGATTTTTGGATTTCATCAAGTATGTTGTGAAATATATTTTAACAATTTATAGTAGTATAATATGTAAATAATTATATTTATAAAAGTATATACATATAATATAAATATAAATAGAGTTTAAATAAAAGTGAATAATTTAATCATGTTATAGATATAATAGCAATGTATTGTAAAAGTAAAGTGAATAATTATCGATCTATGCCATATATTAGTTTTAGAGGAAAAAATGTTGTCAGGATTAACCACAAACTGACATGTGTCTACAATTATTTTACTTTATTAGAATAGGTAGATATAAAGAAAAAAAAGACACAATATCAAGGAAAAAAGATACAATCAATGACGAAAATAAATGCAAAATACAATGATAAACAAAAAGACTTCTTTCACTTACGATTGTGTTTTTTATGAGAACGAGAAAGACGGTGGAAACATTTGTGTGTTTAAACTTTTTTGTTATTTTATTAAATTTTAAGTTATGATTTATTTATTTATTTACAATTTTTTAAAGATTTTTTTTATGTGATTACAAATCATTCTTATTCTTCTCATTTTTTTCCATATTTATATAGCAACTTGACATTTTAATATAATATTTATTTATATTTTAATTGAATAGCAACTATAGACCGAAAACGTACGTGAAATAGGGGAGAATACAGGCCCCTGTTACTCTCTTCCTTTATGGACCCACCCAAAGGAAAATAGTGATGCATGGGATTGTTTTTTTTAAGTACGCTACTTGTCTTTATCTAACAGCATAAACCAAAAGTGATGCTTAATAAAAGAATATATATATTCTACAACGGTTAAAGTAGCCTTAAAAGCTAAGAGATAAGTGACGCATAATCATACATACATTCAAGAACGTTAAATAGGTTTAAGGTTATAATCTTTTACTTCACTTTTCCCAAGCTAAATTATAAAATAGTAATAGATACAATGAATACAACTCCAATTGTTCTACTAAAATGCAGACCCTGAATATGACGAATATGATTCTTTTAATGTAGCAATTGGGTTTCGTTTAATGTATAATATAACTAGCTTTAAAACTCGTGTAATACACAAGAATTATCAAATGATAAAAGTTAATAAAGTCTATTATTTAAAATTAAGACACAAAATTAAAGCGAAAAAGAAATGAAACACGTATTACAAACAATAATAAGTCTAAAGTCTCAAATTTACAAATTAAGAAAATCTCTTTATATAGAACATTTATATGTGTAAACATGTTTCATTCCACATAAGCTTATATGGATTGTCACAAAACTTCACAAAAGTTTCATTCCAAACTAGTGAAGCTTTGGAAATTTGTAAGGTGATTCCCTCTTTAAGATATTTTTTTCAAGTCATTTCAAATATTGTTTCTCAATAGAAACTTGGATCTTAAAACCTTGTAAAAATTTAAAAATATCATAATCAAATCAAATATGATTCGGGTATGAAAAGTATATTATTATACATAACAAAAGTTTATGATTCATCTTTGTCCATAAGGCTATCAGGCAACGTGCAGTAGGTGAGCTATAAAATGGGACGACTTACTGATCTTTAATATCTTTAAGAAAAATACAAGAAAAGCTTCAATGATGTGCGTGACATGGGAATCTGTCATATATATGTTATATTTGATTTGATTCCATAACGTCCAGATGTCATAATAAACTTAAAGGACATATTTAGAAGAAATCGTAATAAGTATATATGAATGAATCTCTTTAAGACCATAGACCATAGAAGACATATTAGATACAAGTAAATAGCCTTTCAAATTATAAAAAAAAATTATGTCTGAATATTCCGTTTAAATAAGTTCCACGAATGTAAGTGAAATATAACTTCTGGTGGACCCATACTTATTTGTTAAGCCAAGTAATGTTTATAGTATCTAACACATGATTTGAAATCACTAAGAATGAGATTATATGAAAAATCACCCTCGTCAACCATATCATAATTTCTCATGAAATTTGGTTTTAATGGATGAATTTTATAGGTCTCATTTGTCTTTTGTTAAATTTTTATTTGCATGATAACAAAAGTTGTGAAATGGTATTATCTAGTTCTGTTTTATAAATGTTTCAATCCATATATTAATAACAAATAATATGAGATTTTAAGGTAAGAGTGACTTTATGTTTTCTGTGCAAACCTTATAACTATCATAATGTAGCTTAAGTATTGATAATAAATTCTAATTAATCTCCAGAATATTTAAGGTATCGTAAAGCGTAATTAAAAGACAATTTAACATGGTTCTAATTACCTTAACATTTAAATTTGTCACTAACACTCATGTTAGTTATTTGTTGATTTCGGGTAAACATATAGAACTAGACTCAACCAATCATATGTTAATGAAAATATTAGGATTAACAGACTTAAATATCATTAATATACAACTATCAATTTTTTCCCATTGTTCTTTTGAATTATGGATAGTCTTGTAATGCCTATGCCTAATCTAATGACATATTTTTGCATGAGACTTCTCCTTAAAGAACTTAAAACTGAAAATAATACTTGTATTTTGTCTATGAACCTTAGAATTATTCTCTTTTAGGTTTTAGTGGTAGTGAGTTGAATAACATCTTATTTCCAGTACCAGACATTTCTTTTCGTGTACATATGTTGCTGATCAACACACTCATTTTCCTTTGGTACTTCTAAGTGTTATAGTTGATTCGTAAGACACCAAATTGTACTATTGAAAATTTTAGTATGTGATGTACTATGAAATTGTGCTTATTTTCATGTGTGAACCCTTAATATTGTGGGTCATGGTATTGTACATATGATGTATTCAGGGATCCCATTTAACCTTATAGTTAAAATTTAGAAAGAATGCATGCATCTTAGGAGTTATTTTAATTAGTCTTAGGAAATACTAAATATAGAATAACTCTACTGATAGCATTTATTTAAATGAGTTTTTGGTTACCATAAGAAACATTATGTTTGACTTATCCATTTGTTATTCTCTAGTTGTCACTATAATGATTATTATTAGAAATAGCGGGAGGATTGTCATATCATGTCTTAAGGAATAATCAAAACAAGAAGTGTTAAATGTTACTGAAACTCTTTATGAGTCAAAACTCAATAGTGTTTTTAGATTAAAGTGGATGATTTGGTTGAGATAGTTATTTATAGAAGAAAGTTACAGTGAGTAATATTATGGGATATTATAATGCAGATTAAAATTTATGATCGTTAGATTAATGAGGGATCATTAACGTGGGGATTATTATATTTTATTGAAGATGTGATATATCTATTATTAACATCAAACTAATAGACTATAATTAAAAGTTCTACTTAAACAAAAAATAAATCACCTTTGAGTAGAATTAAAATTTATTTAAGTATGTGTGCAAAATATTGTAACACGTCACCTTTGGGCGGAAGTGAGACAATTATTTTAATTATGCACGGGCTAGTTTTGCTAGATAAAAATGTAACACATCACCTTTGGGCAGAAGTGAGACATTCGTATCATGATAGGCAAAAACTTGTAGTTAAGACTTGAATGATATGGTGAATGTAACACATCACCTTTGGGCAGAAGTGATACACCAAAATTCATTCAAGTTAAGCTATTTATGTTTTGTAAAACATTTATAAGATTTAAATGTTTACAAAACATTTAATTAGTTAATAGCAAAATGGGATTGAAATATGGAAAAAAAATAGTTTCCAAGATTTAGGAGGTTTTGCATATTAATATTACGGAATAGAATGCATGGCAACAATGAAACTTTTGTAAACTTATAGACAAAATAATTTTGCGTAAGGGATAATTAGGGGATAATAAACGATGAGTTGGTTTGACTAGCATCATAACTTATAAGTTTATTAAATCATAATCCACTTTAACCAAAACATCTAAAATTATCCATTCACAAACGAGCTACAAAAGTTATTATATATATATATATATATATATATATATATATATATTAGTCATGCACTTATTGTATGAGGTTTACGTAACATAACCCCCTAGTGATTATGATTTGTCTATAATACCGTGCTCATGTAAACTGTTACATTCATATAGAATACATTATGTATTTTAAATGCATCCAAGTATTTTATTCGTTTTTAGAAAATAAAATAAGTATTTTAAATAAAACTGGAGATAAAGATACACAATTTAAGGAAACATAATAAAATATTAGTATATCCCAAACTTTAAGGAAACATAATTAAAACATAATCAATCACTAAATTATGTGATTTTTTAATCAAAATTAGGATGGAAACTATGAACAATTTTATGAACACGAAGAACTTTGCTCATGATTAATATCATATTTCAGTCTAGAATCGAAACCTTGAACATGATTTTAACAGATTTCGAAAATATTAGGTTTTACTAAATATGGATCTTAACAATTTTAAACAGTTTCATATGTTATATTCTTAATATAACATGAAAAAAGAAACCGAAAAAATTAGGGTTTATCAAGTTTTAGTCCATGTCTTCTGATTCAACTCTGGATTTAATTTAGGGAAAATATGAATAACTGATTAATCAACATCACTCTGATATCACATGTTGATCAGTTTTTCATGTAAGCAATTGAAAACATGATAAATATTGAATATATGAACCTGTTATAACAGAGAGAGTAGTAATCGCAACAGAGTATGATGTAGTCGATATGTTTGTCATCTTGTTTAAGTTCCCCTTTAGGATATATAGTTAAGGACGGTGTTAGGGTTGTTGAGAGAAACACGGTTTTAGGAGAGAGGAGACACATGAATTTTTTATTTGTGTAAGATTAGGTTATGATGTTAATTTATTCTCTCTATATATACATTTAAGGGGAAACCCTTTATTAGCTAGTAATGGTAATATGACCTATCAACAATTACCAAGCTAATATATAATAAGGTATATTAACAATTTTGATATGTTATAATATAAATGATTATAATAACCATATATAAATATATATTACTATATATTTATTCTTACAGGGCTCATAAGACTCTCATTAAGCTATATTAGTTTAAGTAAAAATTATCCTTTTTCTCTACACAATAACAATTTAGATAATTAAAAAAAACATATGAAGAGTTATTACTAGTAGATTAGTTATTACCCGTATATTATTTTGCATCTTAGATTATCATTTTGTTGAAATATAGGAGAAAACATGTTCATATTAGTTACTAAAATGCTAGTTTTTTATAGCCAGATTAACACCATTGATCAACATGGATTGGTCCAAAACATCAAAGGAAATGGGATTTGGGCAATGATAGTTAAGTCAATCAGTAAACTCAACGATGAAAACAGAATTCCGATTTCGGTTATTAGAAAAAAAAGTTGGGAACGGGAATAATACTTTGTTTTGGAAAGATGTGTGAATTGGAAATAGTCCGTTGTGTTCTCAGTTCCCTAGATTATTCAATCTAGAGATAAACAAAGATTGCTTCCTTAATAAGAAGTTGGTTGACAAGGATTGGGTGTGGAATTGGAGAAGGCAATTGAGGGGTGGGGTGGAGGATGCTCAACGTATCGAGATGTTATCCATTCTCTCTTCTTTTTCCTTGTCTAATTATGATGATAAGTGGACGTGGAAGCTGGAATAAGAGGATATTTTCTCTGTAAAAGGAATTAGATCGTATCTTGATCGGTGGGAGCTCCGAGTGGTTATTCTTCAACGAGATGGAACAAGTGTACTCCTAGAAAGGTCAATATTTTGGTTTGGAGATTGCTTTTGGATCGTTTGCCAACGAGGTATAATTAAGCTTGAAAGGTTTAGATATCCCTTCTATTTATTGCCCGATGTGTTCGAATTCGGTGGAAGTGATGGATCATGTCTTTGGAGGTTGTGCTATAGCTTCTAAAATTTGGAATTCTATTGCTCGATGGTTGGATTTGGATTTTCCGATTAATAAAGGCCCCAAAAGTATTATTGATTGGTTAGATTCTAATACTTGGGTGAAAAGAAGTAAAGAGGTCATCGAGACGATTATTTTTACACCTAGGTGGATTATTTGGAGTGCCCGGAATGAAATGATTTTTGGTTCAAGTATCAAGTTTAGAGGAAGTCTCTTTGATTCCATTGTTTCAGTTTCTATTTTGTGGTTTTCGTCTCGTAATTTTAAACATCGTATAAACTGGGTGACGTGGTTGAAAAACCCGTTATTTAGTATGTAATTTTGTCTGTTTCTGGTTATTTAACCAGAGTGGTTTTTTATAAAAGTTTGCCTTTCAAAAAAAATAAATAAATAAATCGATACCATGAATGTATGATTTAATTAATACATACCTGGACAAAGGGGAAAAAATATGCGCAGTAGATACTAAAATCAACCGAAAACCTAGATTCAATCAATATAAGAAAGTGGATGACATCGATGAATTACATAATACGAATCGTTACCCAATGAATCACCAACCATTAAACGTGGTGTTGTACCACTGAATTTAATTATTTATAAGTTAAACTAGGATTTGTACACGGGCGTTGCGGCACGGGCTGATTATTGTACGCTTAAGGATATTCATTGCATAGTCTTTTGACTCTGTATGCATGTTAAAGCTCTAGAAGTGACACCCAAAGTCACTTGTACCAATAACCATAAACACTTGACGGGTAAAGTATCCAACAACAAAAGACAACAAAAAATCTTAGCCTACAACAAAGTTGAAATGCTAATTAATCAGTCGTGCTCCATTAAAACCTGGTAAAACTAAATTTATCTTCTTAATCTGCTTCCATAATATTTTGCAAACCAACACACGGCTGTTTAATTATCAATGAAACCTGCAAAAAAAAAATATTAATATCATCAATTAATAATAATTACCATCAAAGCCAACTTCATATTATAATCAAACTTCCACAACTGACAATCCTATATATCCAACAATTTTATTTATAAATAAAAGTAATAAACAGCTAACCTTTAATCACTAATTCTTTTTTTGTGATTTTGTTAAGCAATTTTAACTTTTTTTTTACTACACACATTATAACGCAGATCCCTTTAGACAGAATTGTACCGCTATTACTATCTGCCTCCTAAAAGCGTAAATAAACCAGAGTACTGTCCAGTGTTGTACATACTATGACTATACCGACTATGACAAAGACGAGAAGGACAAATCATCTAATAAGCATAAAGAGCGGATATATGACAGAGTGAAGTTGTCAATACCTGCTCTCAACTTAGCAACTCCAACTGAAAATAACAAAAGAAAATAACCACATAATACTGAATACTGATATCATCCAATCCAACTTTTATTTTCTCCAATTCCATAAACGACTGTTATTAAATTATCTGAAATACCACCGGCCAAAATAAAAGATTATAAATATTAGTGAGATCGTCAAAAGCAAGAAGACACACATACCACCGTCGATCGTTGCAAATACATGCTGGACGATTGAAATACTTCCCATTTCTTCCTTGTTGCCTTTGGTTGCACGGAGAAAAAGAAAGGTAGTAAATAACAGAAGAAAATAATGAAGGCACACGTGTTAAGTTACAAACAGATACGTGTCATTAATCTGCTGCAACAAAGACTTATACCATGTGCTGTAAAATTTGTCTGTCTAGCACAGTAGCCAAATGTGAGAGCAAAGAAAGTCAACAGTTAATATATATATATATATATATATATATATATATATATATAATATTTATAAAACCCAATACTATTGCATTTATTGTTCTTTTTTTTATTTTTGTGAACGGTGACTTTTCTAGTGGTTGAATAATCAGTCATAGTTTTTGGAGAGCCCCAACCGTCCCACTCGGACTAAAACTATGTTGTCTTAACCGGGCACACGCTTGGCATCCGAGTTTGGCTAAGCGTTCCAAGAGAAAATTTCAAGCCTCCTGCCACTTGACAGGAGTTGTCCACACACAAGAGCAAGCTCTCTAAGAAATGACACTCTAACAGAAAACTCGTGTTACCATCAAGATTCGAACTTGAGAGGTCAACCGGCATTAAGCTCTTACCCATCATTTGGCTAGCCACTTGAGCTAGCCCAAGTGATTAATTTATCGTTCTTTTAAGTGTGGTGTAGTGATAGGAAGTATAGGTTTTCAATGAATACCTAAGTTTAAACCTAACTTACAACACTAGGGGGATATTGATATGGGTGGTTCAATGAAGGAAGACTAAGATCTTTGTGATCTCCAGTTTGATCCTGAGAGCGTCTTGATTTTACCATCAGTCGACCTTCGGGCGGGTGGGCTTTCCCCAAAGCTGTAGATAACTTAGAGGTTCTTAAGGGTTTCGTACGACTAAGTTTGGCTAGATGGCGGTGGTCTTTTACCATTAGATCACCCTATATATACAAAGTAACTATGCATTCTATATATTTGTTGGCAGTTAAAAAAAAACTATTGCATCTTCTGTGGAAAACTCTTAAAATTTTAGTTGATTAAGTATACATAAAAACAAAACGTTACATCCAAATATTAATCAAGGTGTTACTCATCAAGTCATTGAAGTCTGTTTTATGATGAACGTTAGGTAAGACAAAATTTTCACTCAATTTAAATATATTTTATACGTCTGCCTCTACCTATATATATATATATTAATAAATAAAAATAATAATACTGATATGTCATAGCCACAGGGGTTCTTAGCTATACCTGTATTTTAATCTTCACTCTTCTTAGTTTATATTATCCTTCGGTTTTGGGTCTAATTTGTATGACACAAATTGTAACCAGATATATTATTGGTTTTTCTTTTTTTTTTTTTTTTTTTTCAACTTTAATATATTTTTATATAATTTACTATAAAACGATTACAATAAAGTGGCAGGCAAACGGGCAACAAGTTGCGCCGCAACCCCCTTTTGAAATATAACTAGTTAGGTCTTTAGGTATCTTGCCTTTCTCTAACACCATGCATGACCACATACACTTTAATTAATTACTCTTGACAACTAAAGAAATGGACTACACAACCATCTTCATCTTTCTCTCCATTGTTATATCTTTTTATACATTCATCACCAAATTCGGCCACCGAAAGTTAGCGGTCGCCACCGGATCCCCGCCCCCACCCGGCCCATACCCGTTCCCACTAATCGGAAACATCTTTGAACTCGGAGACCAACCACACCACTCGCTAGCGGCCCTAAGCAAAACTTATGGGCCGCTTATGTCCCTTAAGCTCGGTAGCACCACCATGACCGTTGTCTCGTCTCATATAACCGCTCAAGAATTATTTTCAAAGCATGACATGTCTTTCTCGAGTAGATCAGTCCCACAAGCAGCCACCACGCACAACCGTGATAATATCTCCATGATCTGGTTGCCAGTTGGTGATCAATGGCGACGGCTAAGAAGAATATCCAAAGAACACTTGTTTTCCATACGCCAACTTGATGCTAGCCAACACCTCCGCAAGAACAATGTTCAGGAGCTTCTTGATTACGTGCATGGGTGTTCCAAAACCCGCAAACCGGTCAACGTAGGTCAAACAGCAGCCACTACAACTCTCAACATTCTTTCAAACTTCATCTTCTCGATTGATCTAGCTCAGTATGATGCGGTTTCTTCACAAGATTTTAAGGATCTTGTTTGGCGTTTGATGGAGGTTGGTGGGACACCTAATCTAGCCGATTTCTTTCCGGTTCTTCGTTCGTTTGATCCACAAGGATTGCGGAAACGGTCTGGACTTTATGTGACGAAGCTAATGGCGATATTCGAGCAGCATATAAGTGCGCGAATTGAAGCAAGAAGAAGTGGTGGATGTTTATCATCAAGCAAGGATCTTACGGATTTGTTATTGGATATTAACCAAAATGAAGAATTATCACTTAGCATGGATGACATACGGCATTTGCTATTTGTAAGTAATAAATTTTTATCTGTTTAATAAATATTTTGGAACTAGGTTCTTTTGTTTTTTGTTTTTTGGGTAATCTTGGGAAAAAAAACTGCTTCTTTTGTTTTCTGAATAATCTTCATTTATAAAAAAAAAATTATTCTTGTTTTCTTTTATCTTTATTTATTTTTTTTGCAGTTTATTAGGTAAATCTCGAAAAAAAAACACTAGGACGTTATTAATTCAGAGGAAAGATAAAAAGAGACTTCTTTAAAAAAAATTGTTCTTGGGTAATCTTGAAAAAATAAAGACACTAGTTAATCGTACCATTTTTCCTAAACAAAATCGTTTGATGATGAATAGTTGGATTTCATATAACAATTAACAATACTGCAAACTGATTAAAAATTCCCACGTGATATTCGGACAGGATTTGTTTCTTGCCGGAACAGACACGACATCAAGCACATTGGAATGGGCAATGGCTGAGCTAATTCACAACCCCAAAAAAATGTCAAAAGCGCGATCTGAGCTCAAGGAAATAATAGGAAACGAAAACGAAAGTGTTGACGAATCAGACATCAAGGCTCCCTTACAAGCGGTTATTAAAGAAACCTTTCGTTTGCATCCTGTGGTTCCTTTTCTGGTCCCTCACAAAGCCATAACCGACATGGAGATCCAAGGCTACATGGTCCCAAAAGATTCACATGTCTTGTTTAACTTGTGGGTCATGGGGCAAGATCCTGACGTATGGTCGAACCCTCAACGATTCGAGCCAGAGAGGTTTCTTGAAAATGGAATCGACTATAAAGGTCAAGATTTTGAGCTGATTCCATTTGGTGCTGGAAGAAGGATGTGTCCAGGATTACCACTTGCTCATAGATTGTTGCATGTGATTTTGGGGTCTTTGATTTACAAGTTTGAATGGAAGATTGAAGGGGGACTAAGTCCACAAGATTTGGACATGACTGATAAGTTTGGTTTTACTTTACAAAAGAATTTTCCTCTCGTAGCAATCCCAGTCAAAGTTTGATATTTCAGTTTAGTTTAGAAAATAATGTGTCTGTATCATTCTGAAGTTGGATGAGTACTTTATACTTATATGATATTAAATGTGACCATGTGGAAGTTATAAATGAAGTGAAAGTCCCATGTGGGTTTGATAGATGTATTTAAAAATGCTTAATTGTATGATTGGTCCATGTGGTTTATGGTTGTTACTTGTTTGATTTTCAGAGTTAAGTAATTATAAAATTGATCCTAAAAGTTCAAAACTTATTACAAAGGTCTAGAGGTATGCATTTTGTAATTATACTGATCCTTACTAACTAGCACAACTAAAATTTTCAGTTAAGTCGGTGTAAATTAACCAAACTACCCTCACTATTGAAAAAACAAAATATATGATTAGTTATCATCATCTTAGTATGTTTTTATGCATGTATTTCGTTATCATCAAATCGATCAATTCAAATCTTGTGTGTACTAGTCAAATCAATCAAAAGTCCTCTTGTTGACGAACTTGTATAAGATAATAAAATCCCCAAAATAAATGGATTCTAACCTATGAACGCTTCTTGATTCGGACAATGGCGATTGACTGCGCGTTAAAGATCTAATATTTCAAGAGATAGAAAGCCATGCATTTATGTGAGAAGCTTATGGAATTGCAAAGATGTGAAATTTGAGGTGTGAATAATAACAATGAGATGCATTTGTTTGAAAGCTATGTTAATTAATGTCCTCTTTAGTTTCATCAGTGAAGATTAATGCTGCAACAGAGGCGGCATGGCTTATCTTAAGTGTTGATGAAACAGTGAAGAACCCAAAGGTAATACCATTTTTATTATTTGCATTTATATTTAAACATATAATATAATACGTTATTTTACTAATCCATGAAAATAACGTTAAAAGTGGCGAAAGGTTAATCAGGCATCATGTGGTGCCGTTGATAGCCGAAAGACAAGGGTAAATACACCAATCAGCCGGTGTCCCGATGGTTAAGTGTTATGTGTCTTATGTCCAAGGCTTGATGCAAAACTACTGTCGAGTTGGGGGTCTCACTGGAAGCAGCCTCTCTATTCCTATGGGTAGAGATAAGGTTGTCTACATCTTACCATCTTCAGACCCTACCATAGCTTTGCTATTGTTGGGATTTACTGAGTACGATGATGATAACGATGATGATTTAGTGCGATGATGAAAACGATGATGATTTAGTTCCTTTAGCCTTATGGTTAATTATGGTTGTTGAAGAAGATAATCATGGTGACTGTTGGTTTCCGGCGATGATTGCAGGGGATGGACATGGTGGTGGTTGTGTTACGACGGTGGTAGAAAGGGTGGTGATGAAGTGCGATGTGGTTGCGATTGTTGGTTGCAAAACGCATACCTCTAGGCCACCTTAGTAATAATTTTAAAACTTTAGGATCAAATTTGTAATTACTTAAGTTTGATAATCAAGCATGCAATATTCACAAACCAAAGGGGCTAACTATACAGTTAAGTCATTTAAAAAGGAAAATTATAACTTAAGTTTATTGAGTGATTAAAGTATGAAATTAGTTCTGTTAGAAAATAAAATAAATGAAATGCCAACCATGACATTACTACAACCGATTACAGCAAGGATATAGCCTTTGCTCTCCATCAATCAAGGATTCATATTCTTTTTATATTTTAGCCTTCTATTATTAAGCCAAGAGCCTCATATATTTATTATATTGTTCTTCCTTGTAACATAATACTCCTTCCGTCCCA
This sequence comes from Bidens hawaiensis, assembly GCF_021521415.1. Classification (NCBI taxonomy): domain Eukaryota; kingdom Viridiplantae; phylum Streptophyta; class Magnoliopsida; order Asterales; family Asteraceae; genus Bidens; species Bidens hawaiensis. The sequence goes on from NW_027494628.1 coordinate 156,380, forward strand.
TTATAAGTGTCCCAAATTGACTTTTCAAGTCTTTCTTTTGCAACCTTGACCGTAAATAGTTTTGTTTGTGTCATATAATACTTGATGAAAATTATATCAATGTAAAATACATTTAAAACTCAATCCATTCATATATTTTACATCAAGTATTATTAAACACAAACAAAAATATTGTCGGTCAAAGTTAAGCAAGAGAGACTTGATGTCACACCCCGGTCGTAATTGGCGGAAAAACCGAGGCGTGGCGACGGGGTCGTGATTGATTGAGCACAATAGATTTAAATGTCTAAATGCATAAACTTAAAACATGTCAACATTTCAACAATTCAACAGGTAGCAAATTCATTCCATTACAACGGATAATGCTAACATCAATCCTAAATGTCTTCCATCTAAGGCCTCTATCAGCTATTTGCTACTTCCTGCTTCACTTCCTGAAAACATGTAACAAAAACGTCAACTACATAAAGTAGATGAGTGAATTCATAGGTTTAAGGAAAAAGGGATTATACACAAGCATACTAGACTAAGTTGTAGGGGTTTATGTATAGGGTGTACCATCGGCTAACCCACCACTCCTACAACTTATCCTACCATGCTTGGGTATAAAGCCCGGTTTTGAAAAGGTTTGTAAGACAAGACAAGCGTACCAGACTAGGTTGTAGGGGTTTATACATAGGGTGTACCATCGGCTAACCCTCCACTCCTACAACCTACTCTGCTAAGCTTATTTATATTTGTAAATCCAAGGTATAAGGATAGGTCAACTAATAATGTAGTGATAAGCCCTACACAAGCATACTAGGCTAAGTTGTAGGGGTTTATGTATAGGGTGTACCATCGGCTAACCCACCACTCCTACAACATATCCTACTATGCGTGGGTATGCTTATCAACTCAACCAAGACTGCAAGAGTTATGTATAATGATCCCATGTATTGTTCCCATGCATACAGGTGTAATGATATCAAGGATATATGTATAAAGATACCAAAGAATCATATGTAACCATGTCTTGATGATAATGATGATAATGCATAATGATCACACGAGACCTGACATCAACCCACACAAGACCAAACGATGCTACTTGATTTCCATGATGGTAACCCAAATCGATCACTTTGGATACCATGAGAGAATTCTAAAGCGTCCACTTTAGTATCTCTTGGATTCCTAATCGATCACTTAGGAAATCCTTCGGATTCTTAATCGAACACTTTAAGAACCCCATAGGTCACGTGTATTCTAAATCGAACACTTTAGAATCCCACATCTAGTGACGGCCTGTCTACCAATCGACCACTTGGAGACCAAACATATGCACTAGTGTGACCTATACTGCCTATGTTCACACGACCACTAGACTGTCCAATGAATGATGTGTTTTCATGATAATGTATAACGGGCATATGACTTCGATTTCCAAAGTCCAATGTTCCCTAAGCGACCAATGATTCCCATGTTTACTCCTGAATAACTGATTAGACATACACAACTTCCGAGAAAGTTAAGGTATGAGTAACCTACCATGATTACTTGTTTTCCCCAATATTCATTGTTTGCAAAAGATTTGCCAAGAATGTCTATGATAAAGAATGTTTGAATAAATGAGTTTTGTCAAAACGTGTACAGTTACCATGTTTCCATCCCCATTGATTTGAAAAGCTTAAAAGAAAAGGGGGCTATGAACTCACCTTGTTGGCTAAGTATGGTTGCTAGGGTGGTCGAGTGCTGCCAAACGTCGATCCTCTAAGTCTAGACAAGGACATAATAGGTTAACAACACGCTTTAAGTCTAAGAGTATAAGCCTACGCGACCTCAAGCAAAAACCAAGTTTTAAAGTTGAAAACAAGCTGATTCTGGCACATTCGGTCGAATAAGGGCAGGTTCGATCGAATCAGCTACTTGTTCGGTCGAATATGGTACTGGTTCGGTCAAAAGGGGCTGGGAAGAACACGTTTAGTCGATTGAGGACTCGTTCGGTCGAGTAGGATGTACATTCGGTCGAATACAATCGTATTCGGTCGAATGTATATTCTGATTCGGTAAGTCTGTTCGTTTGCCCACTGGTTCGACCGAATGGTCTCTTGTTCGACCGAATAGGAGATGGTTCGACCGAATGGTCAGGTTCGATTGGTCTATTCGACCGAATAGACCTATTCGACTCCTTCAAGCCGGATGACGGAGAAACCTACGGGATTTTGACGATTTTCATGATTTTTCGCCCAAAATCAATGTTTTATACATGGAAATGCTCGGAATCCATAGGGCTATTGATTCCTAACGTTTATAACAACAAAAGTATGCTTTTTGACACCAAAAATGATGATTTTTGACCAAGAACACACTTGAAACAAAAGTTGGGGTTTTTGCTCGATTCTGGGCCGGATTTGATGATAAAAACGTATGATTTTCAAGAAGATCTTACCAAAAACAACAATAAACAGATTGGTGAACTCGAATTTTGGATTGAATAACTTTCTCTCACTACTCTCTCTCTAGAATTGGGGTGCTTGGGTGTGGGTGTGGAAGAGATGAAAGAAAAATGGTGGAGTTTGTTCTTGTACTACGCTTATATACTTGGTTCTATCGGGTTCGGGTTTCGGTTACCTACGGGTCAAGGCTAGCTGAGTTCATAAGTTTTAACGAGCTAGAACTTTCCAGTAAAAATTTTATAAAAATCATTTTTCAAGTAATCGCTTGGAATCTTTTTAAATAAAAACCTTTTATTTTTCGAAAACACAAAATTAATATTTTTCAAACATAAAAGTTCTTTTTATGAAATAACATTTTTAGCTGAAATAAACAGATTTTCCAATGATATGGATTCCGAACTTATCGTCCAGAACCCAAAGTGTATAGTTTCCGATGATTTCTTGATTTTAGTTTACCAGCCAAATTCCAGGGCGTTACATCCTCCCCAACTTAGAGGAATTTCGCCCCGAAATTTAGATTTTTAGTATACTTGATGCAACGATGATTAAGATTACATGATCCCATGATGACCACTATGCGCCACTATTTCCAATATTCGTCTCAGATACCACCCAAATCAAGCTGAAGGGGCTTATATATAGGGTGTACCGGCGGCTAACCCACCACTCCTTCAACCTTACTTGAGTGTTTCCTTCGACAACTATTAGGTCAATGACACATAGGACGACACACTATTTTCCACTACAAGGCATCACCCTCAAGCTTTACATCAGACATATTCATTTCGGATTGAAGGGGTTTATATATATGGTGTACCAGCGGCTAACCCACCACTCCTTCAATCTTCTGTGAATAATTCCCTCAATAATTCTTGAATTTAATGTCTCACAGCTGCCACGCTAACTATAAGTCCCTAATTCCAAGTTTCGCTTCAGACATATTCAACTCGTGCTGAAGGGGTTTATATATAGGGTGTACCAGCGGCTAACCCACCACTCCTTCAACCTTTGTCGAATAATTCCCTACACGAACCTTGAGTTCACGACTCCTAGTTGCACAATAGTATATTGCTTATACACATATACACCTGTGACCTTGATGCAATTATATTCCGGACTATAATTACGAGCTCACCTTGTATCAATGTATAAACTCTATTGCGTGCGGCTAGAAAATTTGACACGACACCACACACATACACACAACCATGCTCCATGAATGCTAGAATGATGACAAATTTTGTCTTAAATGATGTATAAATTTCCCCAAGGTTTATATGATTGAGTAGATATGACTTGTGCTTTCCAGCATGAGCCCTGAGTAGCCAAAATTTGTGGATGCAAATAAAAGAATACTTATAGGCATAACAAGGCAACATGATATTCATTGAATAACACATTTATTTGATACATGCTGCAAATTTATATTGACTTCAAGACAATTAGATTACAAGAATATAGACTAAGAGAACAGATGAGGGTATTTCTCCTTCATCTGATCTTCGCGTTCCCATGTAAACTCGGGTCCGCGTTTGTTATTCCATCGAACTTTCACAAGCGGTATGCGGCTACGCTTGGTCTTCTTGACCTCGCGATCCATGATCTCGACGGGTTCTTCAACGAAAAGCAGATTGTCGCTAAATCGAACCTCGTCGACGGGAATGTGAAGGGCCTCGTCAACAAGACACTTCTTTAATTGCGAAACATGAAAAACGTTGTGAACTCTACTGAGTTCCGGTGGCAGCTCAAGACGATAGGCAACTGGTCCGATCCTTTCAAGGATTTTGAATGGTCCAACATACCTAGGAGCGAACTTTCCCTTCTTCCCGAAACGGACTATGCCCTTCCAGGGGGAAACTTTCAGCATGACACGGTCACCAACTTGAAACTCGAGTGGCTTGCGTCGTTTGTCGGCGTAGTACTTATGCCGGCAACGAGCGTCTTTGAGTCGCTGTTGAATGAAAGCAATTTGATCGGTTGTCTCCTGTATTAGTTCGGGGCCGATGATCTGTGAATCCCCGGTCTCGGACCAACACAAGGGAGAGCGACACTTGCGGCCGTAAAGAGCTTCAAACGGCGCGCATTTAATGGTAGCGTGGTAACTATTGTTGTAAGAAAATTCTGCCAGTGGCAGATGAGCTTCCCAACTACTACCGAAATCGAGGATACAAGCTCTCAACAAGTCTTCTAGGGTTTGTATGGTCTTCTCGCTCTGCCCATCAGTTTCTGGATGATAGGAAGAGCTAAGCTTCACACTTGTCCCAAAGGCCTTTTGCAAAGATTTCCAGAACCTGGAAGAAAAACTGCTGTCACGATCAGACGTGATGCCCTTAGGCACACCGTGACGGGAAACGATCTCACGAATGTAAACCCGCGCCAACTTTTCCGTAGTGTAGTCTTCACGAACCGGGATAAAGTGGGCGGATTTTGTTAGAATGTCCACAATAACCCAAATTGAGTCATGACCGCTAGGCGTCCGTGGTAGCTTGGTGATGAAATCCATAGCTAACTCTTCCCACTTCCACTGAGGAATAATAGGTTGTTGAAGTAGCCCAGACGGCCTTTGATGCTCTGTCTTGACTCGCGAACAAGTCAATCATCTCATCACGTACGAAGCGATATCTTTCTTCATCCCGGGCCACCAATAATGGGGTTTAAGATCTTGATACATCTTGTTGCTGCCTGGATGAATCGAGTATCTGGACTTGTGGGCTTCATTTAGAATAAGCGTCCGAAGAGGCTCAGAGTTCGGGATCCACGCTCGGTCAAGAAAATAGAGGATGCCGTCTGACTTGGTTTTGAATTTCTGCTCGGCTCCACAAGACAAAACGCCCTTGAGATCACCATTCACAAGCGCTTGATTCTGAGCTTCACGAATTAAGGAAGGAAGGTTGGATTGAATCCGAATAGAGTACAGCTGGGTCCTTTCTTTACGACTCAATGCGTCAGCCACCACATTAGCCTTTCCCGGGTGGTAGCGAATTTCACAATCGTAATCGCTGAGAAGTTCGACCCAGCGTCGCTGCCTCATGTTCAACTCTTTCTGATTGAGGATGTGTTGTAAGCTCTTGTGATCGGTAAAAATGATACACTTCGTACCGTACAGGTAATGTCTCCAGATTTTTAGGGCAAACACCACTGCACCCAGCTCCAGGTCATGTGTGGCGTAGTTCTTCTCGTGCACCTTGAGTTGTCGAGAAGCGTAAGCGATGACCTTCCCTCGTTGCATTAAAACGCAACCGAGGCCCTGATTCGAAGCATCGCAATAAACGGTAAAGTCATCGTCACCTTCCGGAAGTGATAGAATCGGTGCTTGGCAAAGCTTATTCTTCAGAGTTTGGAAAGCTTCCTCTTGATCTTGTCCCCACACGAAAGGTTCCCCTTTCTGGGTCAAAGTGGTTAAAGGCAAGGCAATCCTGGAGAAGTTTGAGATAAATCGGCGGTAGTAACCGGCCAGACCAAGAAATGAACGGATTTCGGTAGGTGTTTTAGGCGCTACCCAATTTCTGATGGCTTCTATCTTGGAAGGGTCGACGTGAATGCCGTCGACATTGATGACATGTCCCAAGAATTGAACTTCCCTTAGCCAAAATTCACACTTGGAGAACTTGGCATATAGTTGCTCTTTCCTGAGAAGCTCCAAAATAAGCCTGAGATGAAGCTCATGATCGGTCCTCGAACGAGAATAAATGAGAATATCGTCTATGAAAACAATGACAAACTGATCAAGATATTGACGGCAGACGCGATTCATCAGATCCATGAAGATGGCGGGAGCATTGGTCATTCCAAAAGGCATAACCATGAACTCGTAATGACCATAACGAGTTCGGAACGCAGTTTTTGGGATATCCTCTTCCAGAACACGCAACTGATGGTAACCAGAACGCAGATCAATCTTAGAGAAAAACGTAGCACCCTGGAGCTGATCAAAGAGATCATCAATTCTCGGTAACGGGTACCGATTTTTGATGGTGAGTTTATTAAGCTCCCGGTAGTCAATGCACATACGGAAAGTCCCGTCCTTCTTTTTGACGAAGAGTACTGGGGCTCCCCATGGAGACGAGCTAGGGCGAATGAATCCCTTGCTAAGAAGTTCTTGAAGCTGATTTGATAGTTCTAGAAGTTCCGACGGAGCTAGACGATACGGTGCCTTAGCAATAGGGAGAGCACCAGGAATAAGATCGATACGAAATTCCACCTGCCTGCTAGGAGGAAGTCCAGGCAGATCTTCGGGAAAAACATCAAAAAATTCACGCACAACAGGAATGTCCTGCAGTCTCTTGTCTTCGGATTCCTTGAGAGTAACATGAGCTAGAAATGCGGGATACTTCTTTCGAAGGTACCGACTGGCCTTTAAGCAAGAGACGATCCTTAGGCATCCACCCGATTTTTCACCTTGAATAGTTAGAATTTCGCCAGAAGGTAAAGGGATACGAATAAGTTTCTCGGCGCAGATTACTTCCGCGTGATTGCTGGACAGCCAGTCCATTCCCACAACTAGATCGAAGCTTCCAAGACGAAAAGGTATAAGGTCAATACAGAACGATGTGGTGACAAGAGTAAGGGTGCAATTTCGGATGACAGACTTCACTTGTTTGGACTCCCCACTAGCAAGTTCAACAGAAAAGGCAGGGTCCAACTCGGAAATTTTTAATTTCAGCAAAGGAACCAATTTGCAAGATACAAAGCTCCTATCAGCTCCTGTATCAAATAGGACAGACACCCAGTTGTTGTTAAGAATAAACGTACCAGTAATAACATCGGGGTTTTGGCGTGCTTCGGCAGCTCCAATGGTAAAAGCCCTCCCGCGAGCCGGAGGGATGTTGGTGACGCGGGGGCATCGATTTCTGTAATGGTCCATAGCGCCACACTCGAAGCAGCCTCGAGCAGGGTTAGGCTGAGGGTTAGCATTCCCAACAGCCAGCTGGTTGCCAGGACTCCTGCATCGCTCCACCAGGTGCCCGAATCGTCCACAATTCATGCACTTGCGGCACGACTCTCTAGTTGGGTGATGATAAGAACATAAGTTGCACTTGGGATGAGGCCCAGTATATTCCTTTCTTGGTCTTCCCTGAGCTGTTGTGGCTGGAGCGGGGGCTATGGAGTTGATAGGCGTAGCATCAGTGATTGCAGCTAAGTTGGTCGCCTTCCGCTTCCTATTGCTCCCCTTTTTCGCTTTCCCCTCGGAGGATTTGCCCTTAACCTGTTGCAGAGCACCAGACTTGAGCTGTTCCCTGGTCAGACGGGCAGTGAGATCGATCGCTGCCTTAAGTGTAGTGGGGTCAACTCCAACCGCAATGCCCCTCATGGAGTCCGGAAGACCGCTGATGTATTGCTCGACAGCGCGAGAAGCTGGGGTAACCATATCGGGCACCAATAAGGAGAGTTCATGAAATCTCTCCGTGTACTTCATGTGATCCGCGCCCTTCATCGCGTGCGCCCTAAACTCAGCCTCCAATTTCTGGATCTCGGTTCTCGGAACGAACTCCTGCGTGACTAGCTCAACAAACTCAGCCCAGGGCAGGGCTAGGGCCGCGTCTCGTCCCCTGGTTCTTATCTCGTTATTCCACCACGTGAGAGCCCGTTTGTGGAACATACTCGTTGCGAATTTTACCCTGAGTTCATCCGGGCAGGAGCACATGTTGAATGAAGCTTCGACTTTCTCGAACCACTGGAGAAGACCAGCGGCTCCCTCGGTTCCACTAAAACTTGTAGGCCTAGTGTTGGTAAAAGCCTTATAGAGCTTATCGGCCTGAAGAGTGGGATTCGGTTCTGGGGCTTGTGGTGCACCCGAGGTTCCTTCTTGCCTCATGTTGTTTACCAGACCCGGGAGAACTGCCGCAATTTGCTGCGCTATGAGGGCAGCGAGGTCAGCGGGGTCAACATTGACGGATGAGCGACGAGGAGGCATTCTATTAAAAGAATAAGAATGCGCATTAGTTAAAATTGAGAATAAAGAATAACTGGATAAGGAATTGCCAAAGAGTACATTGCTACTAGATTCACAGTTAATGATGCAACACATAAGCACATAGCAAGCATATAAGTGTGGGCATGTGATAGTGATGCATGAATTATCTAGAGTCAAGGGTCCTAGGTTATAGTCTAGGTCGGTTTCCTAATTCCCTATAACCATTGGCTCTGATACCAATCTGTCACACCCAGGTCGTAATTGGCGGAAAAACCGAGGCGTGGCGACGGGGTCGTGATTGATTGAGCACAATAGATTTAAATGTCTAAATGCATAAACTTAAAACATGTCAACATTTCAACAATTCAACAGGTAGCAAATTCATTCCATTACAACGGATAATGCTAACATCAATCCTAAATGTCTTCCATCTAAGGCCTCTATCAGCTATTTGCTACTTCCTGCTTCACTTCCTGAAAACATGTAACAAAAACGTCAACTACATAAAGTAGATGAGTGAATTCATAGGTTTAAGGAAAAAGGGATTATACACAAGCATACTAGACTAAGTTGTAGGGGTTTATGTATAGGGTGTACCATCGGCTAACCCACCACTCCTACAACTTATCCTACCATGCTTGGGTATAAAGCCCGGTTTTGAAAAGGTTTGTAAGACAAGACAAGCGTACCAGACTAGGTTGTAGGGGTTTATACATAGGGTGTACCATCGGCTAACCCTCCACTCCTACAACCTACTCTGCTAAGCTTATTTATATTTGTAAATCCAAGGTATAAGGATAGGTCAACTAATAATGTAGTGATAAGCCCTACACAAGCATACTAGGCTAAGTTGTAGGGGTTTATGTATAGGGTGTACCATCGGCTAACCCACCACTCCTACAACATATCCTACTATGCGTGGGTATGCTTATCAACTCAACCAAGACTGCAAGAGTTATGTATAATGATCCCATGTATTGTTCCCATGCATACAGGTGTAATGATATCAAGGATATATGTATAAAGATACCAAAGAATCATATGTAACCATGTCTTGATGATAATGATGATAATGCATAATGATCACACGAGACCTGACATCAACCCACACAAGACCAAACGATGCTACTTGATTTCCATGATGGTAACCCAAATCGATCACTTTGGATACCATGAGAGAATTCTAAAGCGTCCACTTTAGTATCTCTTGGATTCCTAATCGATCACTTAGGAAATCCTTCGGATTCTTAATCGAACACTTTAAGAACCCCATAGGTCACGTGTATTCTAAATCGAACACTTTAGAATCCCACATCTAGTGACGGCCAGTTTACCAATCGACCACTTGGAGACCAAACATATGCACTAGTGTGACCTATACTGCCTATGTTCACACGACCACTAGACTGTCCAATGAATGATGTGTTTTCATGATAATGTATAACGGGCATATGACTTCGATTTCCAAAGTCCAATGTTCCCTAAGCGACCAATGATTCCCATGTTTACTCCTGAATAACTGATTAGACATACACAACTTCCGAGAAAGTTAAGGTATGAGTAACCTACCATGATTACTTGTTTTCCCCAATATTCATTGTTTGCAAAAGATTTGCCAAGAATGTCTATGATAAAGAATGTTTGAATAAATGAGTTTTGTCAAAAACGTGTACAGTTACCATGTTTCCATCCCCATTGATTTGAAAAGCTTAAAAGAAAAGGGGGCTATGAACTCACCTTGTTGGCTAAGTATGGTTGCTAGGGTGGTCGAGTGCTGCCAAACGTCGATCCTCTAAGTCTAGACAAGGACATAATAGGTTAACAACACGCTTTAAGTCTAAGAGTATAAGCCTACGCGACCTCAAGCAAAAACCAAGTTTTAAAGTTGAAAACAAGCTGATTCTGGCACATTCGGTCGAATAAGGGCAGGTTCGATCGAATCAGCTACTTGTTCGGTCGAATATGGTACTGGTTCGGTCAAAAGGGGCTGGGAAGAACACGTTTAGTCGATTGAGGACTCGTTCGGTCGAGTAGGATGTACATTCGGTCGAATACAATCGTATTCGGTCGAATGTATATTCTGATTCGGTAAGTCTGTTCGTTTGCCCACTGGTTCGACCGAATGGTCTCTTGTTCGACCGAATAGGAGATGGTTCGACCGAATGGTCAGGTTCGATTGGTCTATTCGACCGAATAGACCTATTCGACTCCTTCAAGCCGGATGACGGAGAAACCTACGGGATTTTGACGATTTTCATGATTTTTCGCCCAAAATCAATGTTTTATACATGGAAATGCTCGGAATCCATAGGGCTATTGATTCCTAACGTTTATAACAACAAAAGTATGCTTTTTGACACCAAAAATGATGATTTTTGACCAAGAACACACTTGAAACAAAAGTTGGGGTTTTTGCTCGATTCTGGGCCGGATTTGATGATAAAAACGTATGATTTTCAAGAAGATCTTACCAAAAACAACAATAAACAGATTGGTGAACTCGAATTTTGGATTGAATAACTTTCTCTCACTACTCTCTCTCTAGAATTGGGGTGCTTGGGTGTGGGTGTGGAAGAGATGAAAGAAAAATGGTGGAGTTTGTTCTTGTACTACGCTTATATACTTGGTTCTATCGGGTTCGGGTTTCGGTTACCTACGGGTCAAGGCTAGCTGAGTTCATAAGTTTTAACGAGCTAGAACTTTCCAGTAAAAATTTTATAAAAATCATTTTTCAAGTAATCGCTTGGAATCTTTTTAAATAAAAACCTTTTATTTTTCGAAAACACAAAATTAATATTTTTCAAACATAAAAGTTCTTTTTATGAAATAACATTTTTAGCTGAAATAAACAGATTTTCCAATGATATGGATTCCGAACTTATCGTCCAGAACCCAAAGTGTATAGTTTCCGATGATTTCTTGATTTTAGTTTACCAGCCAAATTCCAGGGCGTTACACTTGAAAAATCAAACTAGGACACTTATAATGGGACAGAGGAAGTACAATACATCTCAATCAATACAAAACATGTTCTTAGAGCATCCACAACGGGCAACTCATCCCGAGGTCCGGATGATGTGGCCAAGCAGCGGACATGGGAAGCACGAACTTCACCATTGTGGCCATCAAGTCCGGTGAAGTAGTCCGGGACTGCAAACGGCTCTGCAGACGAAGATATGGGGCCCATGCTATATCCTATAAAAGAGGAAGGATGAATCGAACATGGCAGCAACATGAGGTGTTTACTGGTATAACCCAATTACGAACCCTATATTTTCTACCGGAAAGAACAAAATCTTTTGGGCAAATTGGAGAATGAAATTCGAAGGGATTCAATTAAGGACATTTGTTGCAAGAATTCAAAGATGGTGTTGGTGAGCTGCAAAAAATGGAGGAGATTTGATTGAAGAGATGATGAACAAAATGGATAAACATATGCCCTTTATCTAATTTTCTTTTTAAGTTTATTATATTATATTATACCTCTTCATTGTCGGCCAAGTAAAAATAAAGCCATTTCCATTTTTTTTTTGGTTTTTTAAGTTAAACTTCATTTAATCAAAATATAAAACCATTTTCATTAAACATAAATAATTACTTTGTAATATATATAATATTATAAAAGGTAATTTGTTTTATATAAATTAATTGGAGAGTTAGGTGATGATGTGGCGGTTTGTAAAGGTTTGTTGTTGTGGAATAAATGAAAGGTTTTTATAAAAATTTTGGAATCTGATGTGGAGCTGATGTGGCGGTTTTTAAGTGTTTATTGTTGTAGGTGCTCTTATTTTATTTTTCACAATACGTTAATTTCTATTTTACAATATGGTATCAGAGTAGTGAACGATCCTACAGTTTTGTTCATTGTTTGCGTTCCGCATCATCTATGGACATCCTACAGAAACCGAAACCTCCATCAGCAAACTGAAACCGCCATGTCTAACGACGGTGATTCAAGTGAAAATTATCATCTTCCGATCCAGGTTACAAATATTTTAAAAGGTGGGCTCAAACCAACTCAAAACCAAAAACAAACCTCATGCCATAAATTAATATCGCAGACTGTGGCCGCCGGATTTGTAGCAACTGACACAAAGTACAAAGCAAAGGCGGCAGCGGCTGTGGGTATATCGGAAGCCAACACTATCGTTGTTGAACCGAAAACGGTAATAAAAGATGGCGGAAAAAGCGAGATCGAAAAAGAAGACTATTACAAAGAAGAAGATGTAATCGCTTCAGGGATTGAATATGTCGATGAAGACGAAGCTGAACATCTTAATGGCATAGGTGAAACTGATCGCAAAGGGAATGGGATGACTGAAGAACCTGAAGAAGATTATGATTCAGCTAATGAAGACGTCGGCGAGAATGAACCCAACCGTGATGACGATCAATCTGAAGATCCGTTAACAGAGGCTGATTTCAATAATAGAGGTAATGGGTTTGAAGGTTTATCCTCAAAACCTTGTGTGTGCAATAATTATTTTATTGATCCTATAGTTCGAAAATTGCTAGATTTACCCCTTGAAGAAACTATTAATTTCACTAAAGAATATAAGAAACCTTTTAGTTTTATTAACCCTCTTAAAGAACCGACTAAATCAAATATAAACCCGGAAGAGTATTGTTCTTCCGATACGGGCCAAAAGTTTAAAAATTTTACCTCAAAAGTCCCTTAGGATTATGGTTTATATGAAAATAACCTAAATAAAAATATTGGAGAAATTAATATGGTGCCAAAACATGTGAAAATTTAAATAAATCATGAATTTTTTATTGTGGTGCTACCGACACCATGACAGTCGAATTATCCGACATAATTTCGAATTCTAAATCTAAAATTAACCACTCAAAGACCGCCAATGGGGGAATAGTTCCCGTAAGAGGAGGAGGAACTATTAAATATCGTCCACGTTAAAACTGTTAAATTGTCTTTATGTTCCTTCATTGTCACATAAACTATTATCCATTAGTCATGTGACAAAGGAATTAAACTGCACAGTTTTAATGCATCCGAATTTCTGTATCTTACAAAATATCAGGACATGATCGATTATTAGGTGTGGCACTGAACGCCAAGGGTTGTATTAAGTGGAAGAAGTGACTCATCATGGTACTGTGATGTTAGCCCATGGAACAATAAATAGGGAAGCTTGGTTGTGGCATAGGAGATTGGAACATCCAACTATCGGTTATTTGAATATTTTATTTCCAAAATTATTTCCTAGTAATGAAACATTAAGTTGTGAAACCTGTGTCATGGCGAAAAGTCATAGACATACCTTTAAACCAAACAACACAAAATTTGATTTACCTTTCTCACTTATTCTTTAAGATGTTTGGGGACCATCAAAAACTATTGGGGGGCAACACTTTCGTTTTTTTGTTTCATTTGTTGATGATTGCACTCGTAGGACATGGATATATTTACTAAAAAATAAATTTGAAGTATTTGATAAGTTTACTATGTTTTACACCATGATACAAACACAATTCAAAACTAATATCCAAGTTCTTCGATCCGATAATGGGGGGGGGGAGTTCGTTAATGATTCTATGAAACAATTTTTCCAAACAAAAGGAATCATTCACCAAACATCGTGCTCCCACACTCCCGAACAAAATGGCACCATTGAATGGAAAAGTCGTATTTTACTAGAAATAACCCGGGCTCTTCTGATTGAATCTCAAGTTCCAAAATATTTCTGGCCCGAAGCTCTTGCCACCGCTAAATATCTTATCAATAGACTACTAACAAAGGCCCTTGACCTAAAAACCCCTCTTCAAGCCCTTTCATAATTCACCAAATTACCCCCACCCCTTACACTTCAACCACGAATATTTGGATGTTCGGTTTTTGTTCACATACCCAAAATCAATCGAAGCAAACTTGACCCAAGTGCTAAAAAAGGTGTTTTTGTGGGCTATGGGGTCAACCAAAATGGGTACCGATGTTATAGCCCAACAAAACGTCACATATACACTACTATGAATTGTGATTTTCTTGAAATAGAGCTCTTTTATACCTCCCAACATAATAGTGGGGAGGAGAAAGAGCAAGACACATTGAGTTGGTTAAAATGGGTTCCAAAATGGGCCTCATCATCTGAAGAAATTAATCATGATACCCACCATAATACCCAAGATGAGTCAATGACCATAAATCAACCTGGTGGGCCTTCAATCAGTGTTCCAGACCCAAATGTTCCCAACCTTACATCCGGAGTAAGTAATTTTCAAATACCTGAAAATATAACTCATGAAAATGTTGATATATCTAACGATCATGAAGTAGAAGAAGAACAAAAAGTGCAAGAGGAACAAGAACCTATGCATGAAGAAACAATCGAGAAATATGTCCTCCCTCCAAGAGTCAATAGGGGACTACCTACAAAAAGATACTCCCCTGAGAAACAATCTAAATCCTCCAGATACCCCATGGCAAACATAGCCGAAGCAAACTTATCCAAAGAAGCCAAAGCCTTTAACGCTTCCTTATACGCTGAACAAATTCCAAACTCTGTAGAACAAGCCTTAAAATCCAAGAACTGGAAGGATGCTATAGAAACAAAGATGAAAGCATCAATAAAAATTGATACATGGGAGAAATGTAATCGCCCACTAGGAAATAAACCGGTAGGATATCGATGGGTCTTCACGATCAAACACAAACCAAACGGAACCATTGAAAGATACAAAGCACGGTTGGTGGCAAAAGGTTATACCCAAACATATGGGAGTCACTACTAAGAAACATTCTCTCAGTAGCCAAGATTAACACAATTAGAGTCCTTTTTTCTATCGTTGCCAATAAAGGATGGCCTCTTCATCAATTTGATGTTAAGAATGCCTTCCTTCATGGGGAATTAAAAGAAGAAGTCTACATTGAAGCTCCACCTGGGTTCACAGAAAATTTTAAAGCAAAGGAAGTGTCGCTTAAAAAGAACTATCTATGGTCTTAAACAATCTCCTAGAGCTTGGTTCGGCATATTCACGTTAGCAATGAAGGGATACGGTTTTCGACAAAGCAATTCCGACCATACACTCTTCCTTAAGAACAAAGGTAACCTTGTAACTTGTTTAATTATATATGTTAATGGCATGATTATTACAGGAAACGATGAAAAAGAAATGAGAAAGTTGAAAGCGAACTTGTTCATAGAACTTGATATGAAGGACTTGGGAAGACTTAAGTACTTCCTTGGAATTGAGGTACTAAGATCCAAACAAGGGATCTTTATATGCCAGAAGAAATACATTCTTGACCTTCTAGCCGAGACCGGAATGATTGATTGCAAACCGGTTGACACCCCAATAAGGGTCAACCATAAACTCCATATGGAAAAGGAAGCAGAATTGACAAACAAAGAAGGATATCAGCGCCTCGTAGGTAAACTGATATATCTCGCCCATACGCGTCCAAATATTGCCTATGCAGTTGGAGTTGTTAGCAAATTTATGCATTAACCTCAAGTTTCCCATATGGAGGCAGTAATGCGGATTATGAGTTATCTCAAAGGAACAGTCGGCCATGGAGTTCTCTTTCGACCAAATAAACACCTGAAGGTCCAACTATATACAGATGCAGATTGGACAGGAGATAAAGATGATGGAAGATCAACTTCAGGATATTTCACTCTGGTTGGTGGAAACCTGGTTACATGGAAAAGCAAAAAAGCAGAAAGTGGTCGCACTATCTAGTGCCGAAGCCAAATTCCGAGAAATTGCACGAGGCGTGACGGAAGTTTTATGGATACGAAGACTGTTGATATAAATCGGGTTTCCCTAAACCGAAGCTAGTAGGATCATGTGTGATAATAAAGCTGCAATACAAATCTCTAAAAATCCAGTTCAGCACGATCGTACAAAACATGTGGAGGTTGATAGGAACATCATCAAAGAAAAACTTGAAGCCAAGATTATAGAGCTACCTTTCGTTCAATCAGAAGACCAATTAGCAGGTATATTAACAAAGGCCGTCAACGAAATAATATTCAGCAATTTTCTTGACAAGTTGAGCATCGAAAACCCCACTACTCAACCTGAGGGGGAGTGTTAGAAAATAAAATAAATGAAATACCAACCATGACATTACTACAACCAATTACAGCAAGTACATAGCCGTTGCTCTCCATCAATCAAAGATTCATATTCTTTTTGTTGGGTTTCTATGGAATTTATAAATTTAGTTAACCATTTAACTAGTCACAATAAAGGCGGAAGCGTGATATTTACAAACTAAACATATATATCCATGTGTTTATATATGTATATATTACAAGTTTATATAAGATATGTTCATGAACAACCTAGTTTATTCATGTCATAAGATTACCAATAATCTATTTATTAGAAACCCGAAGCAAGGATCAAATGATACGGAAAAACTAAACTATCAAAACTATAAACACTTACATTCTTAACCTTTTAAGAGTGTAGTTGATGTTGAAGAAGATGATGATGTTGATGCTAGACTTTCAAAAGGAAAATCCTCAAACGGAATATACCCCGAGCCTCCAACACACACCGAGCTATGTTAGGGAGCTTGAACACGAATAACCGAGACCAGAGCCTCTTCTTTTGTTCTTGGCCGAAAACAAAAACAAAGAAAGGAAAGAGTTGTGTAGTTTTTTTGTTACTTGAAAGTATCTTGATCTTGATCTTTATAAAATCTTTCAATCAAATCATTTTTGGTGTTAGGTCTTTTAGTCAAGTAACCAATACTCAACCTCTACCAAATCCATGACAAAATATTGACCAAAATCTTGGGGTGTGGGGCCCACCCAAAACCGGCCCCAAAAATATATATTTATTTATTTATTTTTTTTTTTTTTATACTTTATAAAATATATAAACACCCCATCTTTCATAAACCATTTTATAAAAGAACACATAGTTAAATAATCATTCCAATAATAATTATTTGAATAAATAAATTAACCAATTAATTTATTTAACACTTTCATGTAGGTATTCAGAAACCCGATTTTCTGAATGTATCGTGTTCTGTATTTGTCTCATAGATCTTATCTTAACAAATATATTATTGGTGTGTGTCTAACTCGTTATTGGGTATGACCCGACTTGGATCAAACACAACTAGCCACATTAACCTAATTATGTGTCTCGGGCATACGGTATTCCAACACTTTTTATATTTTAGCCTTCCTTTATTAAGCCAAGAGCCTCATATATTTATTATATTGTTCTTCCTTGTAACATAATACAATACATCTCAATCAATACATAACATGTTCTTATTTTAGTTTTCACAATACGTTAATTTCTATTTTACAATAAGTTAATCCCAAAGAGCTATTGGTCTTCTAGTCTACTAGGATGTGGGTGATGTTTAAGACTTATGTTTAATGCTTGAGATCTTTATGATTTCAAGATTGAAACCTGACTCAATGGATTATTCTATATTGGTGAGTTTCCTTCTTGATGATGTTCCTATGAAAGTGGGGCCTGAAACGATAAAATTAGTATGAATGATTGATATCTCGTCAAATCAAAATTCACTCTGAGTATAGAGGATAGTTCTTTATAGAACACCTTGAACCAAACGTCTCGGAAGGTAGGTAGACAGATGGATGTCATCAAAAGACACGTCTTTTTGGACTTTTATTTGTGTGTGTTCGACTATTCAAATGGAGCCAGATATTTGGAGATTTATTTTGTATGTATCGGTGGTTTAGGAAAACGGAAAAGTCTTTGTTGGTAGCTTTTTATTTTTGTCCTTAATAAATTTATATATATATATATATAGATAGATAAGATAAAAGATCCAATACAATAATCCCTAATCGTACATTACGTACGCGACTCGTATCCCCATTGATTTCAAATAACACGCGGTGGCAATACGTAATTTTCATCAAATCTGATTCGCTACTCCCATCGATTCCGTCCACCTTCACCATGACCGTTCAGCAATCCGTCACCATCTAACGATTCCGTCCACCGTCCACCATCCAATGATTTCGTCCCCCGTACACCATCTTCCTCTGTCAAGACTTGTTCACAAGTCATTTGATAAAATTGACCAATTGAAATTGAAATTGAAATTGTCGAACTAATTGATCAATTAAACTTTGAAATTGGTCCAATTAATCATCACTTTGAAGTTTCAATTGATCAATTTTGAGTTTTGAGTGATAGGTTTTAACTGAACGTTTAAAGATTTAAGCGCCACTTGCATATCCCAGTTGCATACGTTCCATATTTTGTTCATATGATCGAATCGATGATCAAATTGACAGTCGATTGATTATTGTTTGATTATTACGAGATTATATGAAGTGATTTCAGTGTTCAATTTTATGTTACATGTGTTTAATTTATTTTGTTAGTTTAGAAGTTCTGTTTAGAAGTTCAGAACTTCTAAACTTTTTTGAACACTCAGAACTTCTTAGAACGTTTAAAGATGCTCATTTTTTTTAACACCCAGAACTTCATTAAACGTATAGGAACGTTTAAAGATGTTCATTTATTTTAACACCCAGAACTTCATTAAACGTATTAGAACTTTTAAAGGTCTTCAGTTTTGTTTCAGAACGTTTAAACATAATATTTTGAACCCTAATCAGAGCTTGATCGAGTGCATTATTTCTACAATTCCATAATCGGTTGATGAATCTAAATACTTCTACACATCAATTCAATTGACTAAATCATCATTTTTTATCAATTTTGAAGATTTCTTGATGTTCAACGCCATTCGATTTTGATTTGGTTTTTGACTTTAGAGATTTCATACTTTAAGCTGTGATTAGATTTTAGAAATTGAATTAGATTGAGCGACGAGTTCCGAATTTGGATCAGAGTCGATTTGTAATCGACGAATTTTGATCGCGAACTACAGCTGGGTTATTTAAAAAATTGCCACCGCGTGTTTTTTAATCTAACGCTCTAGAAGGTCGCGTATGTTATATATGATAAGCCATTATTGTACGTTAACCCACCCCTATATATATATATATATATATATATATATATATTATAGTTTAAGATTCAAAACTGTGATGATATGATTAAAGCTAAAGAGTCTTTTTATATTTAATAATATATTTCTTACACATATAAACACAAACCGAACTACATCTGGATAATGGGTAAGCGAGCAACAAGCTGCGCCGCTATCCTATTTTGAATCACAAAGCCTATTCTACTAAATATCAATCATTGGTTCCTCGGGCTCTGTGAGTCATTGTGGACCACCTTCTGCACCCTCTCCAAAAAGCGAACCGCCTCGGGAGCCAGGGATCCAAATGTGTCGAAGCCAAAAGGAATGAACACGTGCTGATTCTCCAAACACGCTGCCTCATGATTAGCAACCTTCCTAGTATATATTAAATAAAATGATTAACTATAATAAAGAGGTGGGTAAACGAACAATAAGTTGCGTCGCCACCCCTTTTAAAAAGCAAACCCGATCCTACTAAAAATAAAGTTATAGTTCTTTGGTGTCGATAAGTTACTGTGCAAGACCCGTTGAACTCTTTTAAGAAACGTAATAGCTTCCGGGGCAAGGAGCCCAAATGTATCAAAAGCAAAATGAATGAAGATGTGTTGATTCTCAGCACATGCTTTCTCATGCTCAGCATTTTTTCTGATTCCACCTTCAACACAGCCTGCCTAATAGCAAACCCGATATCCCTAAGCCCATCAAAGGGGATACTCCAGAAGGTCTATACAAGCGTGTTTTCCCCTGCTCATCCAAACACAAGAACGTCTACTGGACGAAGAGTAGACCTCCCTCCAAGGGGATCCGATAGGAAATTCACAAGAGCTTTTTTTTTTGCCGAGATCCTCGCTCGTTTTAAAACATCACAAATGACATCTTTGACAAAATCATGTCTATATTTAAAATCCGGAAGCTCCTTGCAATGAACGGCATGTTCACCAAAATTATTCAAACAAACTTTACGGCACACCGGACATGACTCATCAACTAGAAACAGTGGGATAGGCCCATATCACTTTTAACGCTTCGATGTGGATCCCCCTTGTATGGATTATGAGGGTGGACTAGAAGCGGACTTGGAAGATGGGCCCATTTCACTTTTAACCCTTTGTTTACTAAAAAAAGAGTTTAAAATCTCAACGATTACTTCATATTTAAAAATAAAATAAGAAATAAAAATAAAACCTATAAATACACACATCGGCATACTTCAAACTCGCACCCAAAATGTTTCATTATGAACCACTCATACATCTTTAAAAAATGAGCGACGACGACGACGATGATGATGATGACGACGACGTCGACGACAACTTCTCACATATAGTTTACTTCGTTAAGAGTAATTTCCAAGAAATGGTGTCCAATGACATTGAGAAAATGTGCTTGATGTTTAAGCAGCAGCAACAGTCAAGTTCTCAACATGCATCAGGGAACACACAAAGAAATAAAAAGGGGTCATGAAGATGACGACAGTTGTCTATGGAACGACTAATTTTTCTCGAATCCGATGTACTCTGGTGACTACTCTAGATTTAGGTCCCGCATACATTGTGCATTATTCCTTGTAATTGATAATGCTTTGTGAGCAAATTATCCATACTTTCAACAAGGTCTAAAAGTTATTGGTAGAAAGGGTCTTTCCCTATTTAGAATTCACATACGCCATCCATCAATGCGTGTACGACACGACAACGGACCAAACAGATAAATACATACGAATCGATGAAAGTACAGCTGTCAACTTGTCGATTGTGTACAGATTTTATGTCATCAAACTACATTCTATAGAATATCTCACTACTAGAAAACTGGGGTGTTTCCTACGCCACTTTCCGTCGGAAACGCGTAGGAAAGAGTGATTACCTACGTATTTCCGACGAAACCATGCAGTAGGAATTGACCTCGTCGGAAAACCTTTTGTTACGCTTTTCCTACCAATTTTCCTACGTGTTTCCTGCAAAAAAATTCCGTCACAAATTTCCTACGCATTTCCAACAAAATTTTGTTTTATAATTTTTAGGCTTCTTACATAATTCCGACGGATCCTCTTTTTTTGTTTTTTATTTACCTACGCATATCCAACGAAATCAGTTTTCTTCATTACTTTTTTCCTACTCATTTCCAACAAAACTCTATTTTTTTCCAACATATTTATAATATATTTTTGAAAAAGGTTATAAAAAATCAATTTTCAACCTGCTAAAAATTCACAATATAAATATTTTAAAACATAACTTTATAAATGTAACCAAAAACATTAACATAAATTCAAAACGGGTTTACATTAGACGTGCACAAATCGGGTTCAACTGGAAAACCCGAACCGGTTCGAAACCGGTTTTTTCACACCGGGTTGTAAAATGGAACCGGTTCCAATCAAGAACCGGTTCGGTTCCCGACCCGAACCGATGCCCAGATATGCTAACTTTTAAGAACCGGGCAGGGTATGAACCAGAACCGGTTTTTACATAAAAACCGGTTCCACCGGTTTTTTTTTAAATTTAAATATTGTAGCCGTTAGGAACCGGTTCCAACGGCTATATAGCCATTTTTGACCGTTGGAACCGGTTTTTTAACTACAAATAAGTTATTTTCTTACTATAAATAGCAAGGTTTGTTTGTGTACTTGTTAAACCAATTCCAAAACTATAAAACACACTCCAAACCACAATTAACCTTAAACCGACAACAAATGATAACGTTGTTATGGTGATCGAAACAACAAGATGCCCCGATGTTTGGGTTCATTACGATTTGTGTCTCATGACCGACTCACATGAGTTGGCACGTTGCAAATATTGCTCGAAGTTTCTTAAAGCAGGGTCCAACTCGACATTACGAAAACATACGAATAAGTATTGTCGAGAGAAAAGAAAGTTGGAAGCTAAAAAAACAGAAGTAGGAGAGTCGTCCGGCTCTACAACCCAAAAATAAGTATTCCCGGATTAAAACGACGGACTTTGTTTTTTATGTTTTAGTTGTTATGTTTAGTATCGTTTATGTTTTAATAATATTTAGTTGGATGGTCGGGTAAAGGAACGGGTTTGCTAAAGGAGTAGTATTTTAGTTTGTTTTTGAGTTTGGTGGTAAAACAAGTGACGGAAACAAGTTATATATAGGTTTGGGCATCAAAAACCGGTTCCAACGGCTATATTACCGTTGGAACCGGTTCCAACGGCTAATTGGTGTCTAAAAAACCGGTTCCAACGGCTATATTACCATTGGAACCGGTTCCAACGGCTAGTTTGACTTTTGTTTGACCCTTCAAAAAAAACCCGTCAGAACCGGTTTTTTCAGGTACGAACCGAACCGGTTCCAATTAAGAACCGGGTAGGAACCGGGTTGGAACTGATACTGACATACAAATAGAAGAACCGGGTACGATTTTCGGGTACAAAAATAACCAAACCGGGTATTGTACCAACCGGGTTGGAACTGGAACCGGTTCCGGTTCGGTTCCACCAGTTAGGTTCCGGAACCGGTTTTTTTGTGCACGTCTAGTTTACATTACCAAACATGCACTAGTAAGTTATAAATTCAAAATATTGCAAACTACAACTAATTACTACCGACGTTAAACTTTCTCGTAAACTCATCAAATTGTTTTTGCCTCCTTTCTTATTTTTCCTTAAGTTCTTTTTCCATTTGTTCCATTCGTTGCTCTCGTTGTTGTACTCGTTCTTCCAGCTCGTTTCTTGACTTCCTTTCATTTTCTAGTTCTTTTTCCATTTCAGCTCTAACTTTTTGAACCTAAAATTGTTAAAAATATTAGTATCATAACTAGTAAAGGTAGGTAACATGTGAATAAATCAAACCCAAAAACATTTGTTTATCTTGGTTAATTGGAGTGTTCATGTTCCGGTTTGTCATTTTTCAGATCAAACATATGGTAACATTTTTTTCTTAATAACTGATATCCAACCATTGAAACCTTAATGCCAAACTAAACCGAACATGTTGTATCCATAGTGCAATACTTTGATTACTGAAGTAAATATCATTGTTTTTAAAACCGGACTGGACCGGCCAGTCCCGCGGTTCAACCGGGAATCGGCACCTTAGCTGGTCCGAGTTGTGAAAAAGAACCGGTACACAAATTAATTATGAGAATATTAATTAAAAATAACCAATGCAACTTCCTTGAATTGAACTAGAGACCTGATTGTTGAAAACAAGTGATCAAGCCATGTACACTAGCAACATTTTTGGTTCACATGTAACTATTTATATATTATTAGAGATATATACTCATATAGTCATATGTAAACTAATGATAAATACATATAATATATATAAACAAGAAAAACTTAATGTGAAAAAATGTAATTTAGTAATACTGAACTATTAATAAGTTTATAATTTGATTATAGTATTTTTGTTTTCTTATTTTCCCTAAACATGATGATTTTTTTATTATATTTTACATGTATATTTCTAAATAATTAATAGTGTTATCCGGTTCTTAATCCGAGCCAACCGGTCCGACCAGTGAACCAGTAGCGTGTCCGGTTTGATGTCCGATCCAGTTATGAAAACATTAGTAAATATGATGTATCCATAGTGCAATACTTTGATTAAAGAAGCAAATAATACCTCCTCTTGAGACGTTAGGGCACCAACATATGATGCAGATATGGAAGTTGTAGACGGTGTCCCAGTTACCAAGAAATGAGGATCCGTTGATCCTATACCTAATATCCGACCCTTGCTACCTCTTGCCGCTCTCGCCCACACATCATAATCATCCGGATGCTCATTGAGATCTGGTCTGTGCAACTTGATCATTTCAGTCTTGTATGTTATCTACATTTTAACAAAACAAAGTGATTGTTGTTGTACAAGTTGATAGTAGGCTAAACATGATGGACCTAAACCCGAACAGACCAGATTATATATTACACCTATAAAATAAGTATGCAGTTTTCATTCAGATTTTCAGTTATAAACTGAACCGATTATGTGTATACCACATGTACCAAAAATTATAGTGTTGGCAGATTTTATGTTTACCAGATCAAGCAAAATGAAATTCGAAACAGTCTTTTTTATTTGCTCTCCCCTAGTTGATATGTTATACCTAATTATAAAAAAAAAACGAAAAATGTTAAAGATAACTTACAAATGCACGTTCTGACTTTTCGGTACAAAACTCAAATCCCACAGAGCTATTAATGTCGAGCTCTCCCACCCGATACTTTTTTTTGCTTTCTTTGCTGAGGTGGGTATCTAAGAATACTTCAATCCACTTAACCTTTCGACCATGTTGTTTTTCCTAATAAGAAGTAATGTAACAAAAGTTAAAGCACAACAATTATAATTTTTGACCTAATAATTTAAAATTAAATTTACAAATATAACTAGCTTACCAAGCAGATGCGATGTTCATCAAACCCTATAGAACCGCCCGTATGCCAAGATATATTGCCATCACTACCCTATTTTGTGCGATTGTCTCTCCCACTCGCGGACTTCTTTAGCAATTTTTCCGTGTTCCAACCCTATAAAGAGAAAAAATATATATATGATACATATATAGGGTAAAAAATTAAAAATAAACAATAATGTATGAACTCCCTTACCAAACACAGTTTCTTCCATATTCCCCGAGCCACATAATCAGGAGGAAATTTGCAAATAATGTCGAATTTATGTTCTTTGTCCCCAATAATATGCCTAGCTGCCTTGGCTTTTTCTTTAAAAATTAATCTCCAATCACTCATGATGTCCCTAAACCGACCCTTAATCACATTACAGAATCCGTTATATATAAGTTGTTCATTGTCTGGATCCCAACAATAGAGCATCTGTATAAAATAAAAAGTAAAAGTCAAATATGTAAAACTAAAACTACCAAGCAGATATAAAATAATTAACTAATATATTACCCCAAAACGAGCAAAGATACGACGAGCGGTCACATTCTTTGGGACCATTCTGAATCTGGCCCAAGGTTCATCATAGTGCTCGATTAGTATTTTTATGATTTGGCTATGAATCTCATGACTCGCAAACCTACAATATTGAAATAACCAAGTATATATGTAACATAAATAAACAACACAAATGAAAATGTTAAAACTAAAAACATACTTATCCCCAATCTTTACAATAAATTTCTTCCCAGAGGTGTCCCAAGGCACGTCTCTATCACACGAGCTTTGTTGACAGGGACACGTCCACGGATAGGACGACGACTACCACGCACAATCACATCAGACATAATGTATACACCCTGCACCCTGCATTCTTTCGTTAATGTTTTGTGTTCTTGTATGTAAAAAATAAAAATGGCATTCATTTTAGATTACTAGTGCTAAATGGAACACAAAAGTCAAAAAGACCAAACAAACCCACAGTAATTCTACCCTTGAATAATTTTTATAGACTGAAACCAAACCGTAGAACCTTTAAACCTTTCACAGTTTGAGGTTTGGTTCTAATCCTAATGCTACCAATTTAAGTATATACTATTAAACAATGAACTCAACTATGAAATGAAACAAGAAACAGCCTAATGAGTAAAGCCAGCAGAAAGAAGAGAAAGGAGCCTTCTAACCGTGTAAAGACCACTTCATTTTTTAAACTTAAATATATAAGTAAAATACCAGGTTCTAATTTAACAATATGGCCATTGTATAATATGAATGACCACAAGAAAATGTCTTAACACAAACATTTAAAGTAAAGTCAACATACCATATAATAAATTTGGATGAATTTATAGGAAACATAAATACGAACACAAATATACACATACATGCCAATTCATATTAAAAGGCTTTAACAAAATAAGCAAATCAAAGTGTATATGCAAAAAGATGCTACAATTCCATTGCTCAAAATTGGCACAGTATGTGTGTGCCATAACAGTTTTAATATTAATTAGCATTCAAAATTAATGAATCAATAGCACATCAAGACAATAATTTGTGCTGCTACACATTTGTCATTAAATTGAATCTGATACAGTTTTAATATTAACTGACTCTCAGTAACCAGGTTTTGAGAATCTGATACATATTTGTCTTTAAATTTCCATAGAAACTTCTGCATATATAGTAACTTTGCAAAACTAGCTAGAAATATTATTTCTATCTGTTATACCAAAAATATAACTTCAAAAGGCTAACCTTTAAGATCGGTTTATATTACAAACGGGGTACAAAACAAAAACAAACTGCTAATTGTATTTCATACAAGGGAAGTAGGACAAAATAAAAATTTGGAAAATACACGAACCACAAAATAATAATCTATAAATGAACACAATCAATTTCAATACACATAGACAATTAACTAAACCCCGTAAATCAAAAGTTATCACAAGTTGCAATTTAAAATATAAAGATAACAAAAATTAAGCCCTGGATCTGATATTCAAACCTGTTTGAGGTGGGTGGCACGTTGCTAACAAGTGAAGATGGAAGGAATCTGCAGAGACAAACCATATATCAAACCACAAAACAAATTAGCAGTCAAAACCCCATAAAGAAACTCTCAAAACAAAGCAGGTTTTGCACATACCCGGAACTTGGGAACGACGACGTTAGGCAAGTGGGGGTGGTTGACGCTTAGGGAGCCCAATGGGGCTGTAACCACCGATGGTTCGGCTTTAGAGACCAATTAAGGCTGTAATTAAGACTTTGAGCAGACGAGAAACCGATTTTCACAGCAGGGGATAAAGTGTCTGGCGGGAACTCTTGGAGGAGATGTGGTTTTATGTGAGTGGAACTCTTTGAGCGGGACTTTTTTAACTTTTTTTTTTTTTGTTTGAGCGGGAAGTGAATATGATAAATGGAAGAACAAAATGGTTTTATGTGAGAGGGAACTCATTTTTTCACTTATTTTGTAACTAGGTTAGGAACCCGCGTATTACACATGTTGGATAATGAAAATGGTATAATTGATATATCTTTAAATACGTTATATGATTAATAATGTTTTATATACATATTTAGTTGGAATAGGTTCGGGTTTGTTTATCAAATTTCGGGTTTTTTTGGTAGGGTTCTTCGGGTTTCAAAGTTTTAATTTTAGACCCAAAACCCAATCCAAATCTCTCACGGGTTATTTGAGTTCGGGTTGGGTTAATCGGGTATCCAAGAAAACAAAAAAAGTAAATAAAAGCTACAATGCGAAAACTAAAGCAACATATTATTCTTTACTCGTCTTATAATAACCAAATTATAAATAAACATAACCCAGATGTATAAATTTAGACATGGTGACCATAGTATCACGCCAAAGAACAATTTGTTAGGTATCTTGTGGAAATGAGATGGTTGGGTTGTTGTGAGACGCTCTTACTTCTTAGGGGTCACAATGGGAAAGTCAAGTGGAGGTAACGAGTCCTGGTGGTGGCATAAGGTTGTCCAAGACATGATAAGGAACAAGCAAAGAAGCGTTAGGGAGCTTATGAAGTGCACAACCAAGGAGGAGCGAGTTAGATTGATGGAGACTTACAAAAATGCCAAAAGAGAAGCGAAGAGGACAGTGCGAGAAGCAAATGAGAGGGACCATGATATTTTTAAGATTGCCAAGGCTAGGGAGCGTAGAAAGCAATATCTAGAGGCCGTGAATTTTATATAGGATGAGGATGGACAAGTTTTAGTAAAGAAGTATGAAATTAAGTTGATATGACAAGCAGAATTCCACAACCTTTGCAACAAATGGGTTTACCAAGAAGCAAATAAAGGGGAACGTTATATCAGTTAGTCTAAGACTGAGTATATTTACTGTGACTGTGGTTGGGTAAACAACGATGAGGATGCCCAAATCACAATCGAAGGCCAAGTAATCTCGCAATCAACCAAGTTCATATACTTAGGATCATTTGATCATAGTGATGTGTATATAGATAGTGACGTAGACCATTATATCAAAGCATGATGGCTTAGATGGAAAGTAGTGGCAAAATGTTCCCTACAAGATTAAATGGGAAATATTACAGTGTTGCAATTAGACCTACGACGTTATACAAAACAAATTGATGGACATGCGCGTAGGATTGAGGTAACATAGACATGGATGTGTGGGCATCCGAGATTTGATAAAATAAGAAACATGGTCTTTTGGGAAAGACTATGTGTGGCTAGCAATTCCAACGAAACTGTAAATATAATGATTTTTATAATTGTTTAATAACAAAATACAAATTCGTAGGAAATGCATCGGAAATTCCTACGAAATTCCGACGGAACCGTAAATGGTTACCTATAAAAAGGTCGCTAATAATAATTATAAAGATTTTTTGTATCTTTTTGTAGGAAATGTGTAGGAATTTTTGACAAAATTCTGAAGGAACTACAAATTGGTATTTATAAAAACGTTATTCAATAAGACTCGTAGGAAATGTGTAGGAAAGTCTGACAGAACATCTATTTTGTCGGAAAACCGTTGGGGATTTCCTACACATTTCCTACGCATATTTTTCTGTCAATAAACTGTAGCAAATTTGTAGGAAAATTTTGGGGTATTTTTTCCGTAGGAACTTTGTTAGAAATATGTCGGAAACGGTGTTCGTAGGAAATCCGTAGGACGTTCACGTAGGAAAATTGGCACTTTTCTAGTAGTGTCTTAGATGGCCTAACGAAAGTACCATACAACGGTTACCGGACACCTCACGCATTTCCCGAGATGTTGGAAGCATTGATTGTATACATTGGGCATGGAACTGTCTGCTTGTTGCATGGCAATGGTAATATACACGAGGTGACCATTGTCATCCCACTATAAGGAGATCAATGGCATCAATTAGTCACCAAGTTCATCGAAGTGTTAAAAATGTAAAGGCAGTCATACACATTTAACATGTGGCCGAAATTTCTATAAGTAAACTAATTCTCAATTTTTTTGGTAAATCAAAGGGTTGAATACTTAAATTGACTAGTTATGTCACGAGACAAATGCTAAAATCTAACCCAAAGTTCATGCAACTTTTAACACATGATCCACAAAAGCGAGAAAAGTGCAAAACACATCAAGTAAAAGACCTTAACAGATATTATTAATTTAAGCGGACATAAACAACATTCTAGTTTTAGTAGATTATATAAAATTAAAAATAAGAATAAATAATTCAGAAGTGATTTTGTGATGGTTATTTTCTTGGAGCGATTGAGTCGCTTTCTTCATTGTTTTTCACATTGTCACTTATCCATATATACAAGTCGACCATTTGAGTAATCAGCCCCTAATCACTTTGGTTGATCTAAAGGGCATTAACGTTGATCAATATCTTTGTGGTGGTTTTGCTCAAAAGCTTCCATTGCCAATAAGCCATAACCAGTCAAGAGCGGCACCCAAAAATATGCCCCCCAATGAGAAGAGCACAAGTATATTTCCTAACGCGTTTTGCTCTGGACCCTGCAATGCTCGAAATGTTAGTTATATGTTCAATTTGAAGGTGGCGTAAATGAGTTGAGTCCGAGCTCGTCCTAGCTAGAGCTCGACTTGTAAGTTATTTCTCAAGCTCGGATTGACTCTTTTATTACTTGATAATTATTGTATTAGTTATTAAATAAAATTATATATATATGGTCAAGTTATTCTACAAAGGTAAACAAAAATGAGAATAATGAAAATGATTTATAGCTTTACCAAAAAAGACCCTTAAAAAATTGAAAAGAATAAAAAAAAATCATAACTCAAAATTTAATAAAAAACCAAAAAAAGTAAAAACACAAAATGTTTTC
This sequence comes from Bidens hawaiensis, assembly GCF_021521415.1. Classification (NCBI taxonomy): domain Eukaryota; kingdom Viridiplantae; phylum Streptophyta; class Magnoliopsida; order Asterales; family Asteraceae; genus Bidens; species Bidens hawaiensis. The sequence continues at coordinate 186,395 of NW_027494628.1, forward strand.
ACCGTTTTTCTTGTTCTCATAAAACAAAACAATGATAAGTGAGAAAAACTTTGTGTCCTTTTTTTATCATGGTGTTTTGTGTAATTTTCGTCATTGATTGTGTCTTTTTTTCTTAACATTGTGTCTTTTTTTCTTTATATTGTCTTATAATTATCAACATTGTGCTATATTTTGTTCGATGTTGTGTTATATTTTGCGACCTGTTTTGTCTTTTTTAGTTATAATTGTGCATTTTGTTCATTTTCATCATTGTGTCATTGATCTTGGCATTTTGTTTATTTTCTTTTTTTGCGATCTATTTTGTCTTTTTTTTCTTTTCGTCAAAATTTTTTATTTTTTTGTATCTTTTTTTATATTTTTTTTCGAACGGGAATAATGGCGGAAACACTTTAGTTTTTTGATTTTTTTTCGCTTTTTATCTATATTTTGAGTTATGATTTATTATTATTATTTTTGAATTTATTTTCAATGAGTTTTTTACGTGATCACAAATCCTTCTCACACTTCTCATTTTTGTCTCCATTTATATTTTAACTTTACCCTATATATATTCAACTTTATCATAATTGTATATATAAATTACCATTGGGAATATATATTTAATAAATTATATAAATTGTATATAATAAAAGGTTCATTTAGACTCGCAAGCTTATTAATCGAGCTCAATAAATAAATCTTGGGTTCAAGCTCATTTATTAAAGCAAATATATATTTTGGGCTAGAGCAAGGTCTTATGCTGGTTTAAGCCAGGGCCGACTCTCAAGGAGGGCAACTTGAGGGCAAGAAGGAAGGGTGAGCAAATTCGGTACCGGTATCGAAATCGATACCGATTTGGTACCGTCGGTACTGAATCGGTACCAAAGTTTTGTGTTTCGGGATCGGTGCTGTACCGTATTTCCCGAATTTTTACCTTCGGTACCGGTATTATCCCGGTACTGTACCGGTACCGAACCGAAAATTTTGGTATCGTTACTGATACCAAGAATTCGCGATTTTCGGGATCGGTATTTTTGGTACTGAGCTCATCCCTAGCAGGAAGCTCGACGAACCCTGGCCGACACCCCCACAAGACCCGATTTTTTTTTAATTTATATATATTTATATGAAAACCATATGTGTATTTAATGGTTAAACTCAATTACACAACCAATAGTTTGGTCTAGTGGTTAAGGGATATGAGTCGCTACCAATAGGTAATTGATTTTAGTCTCACTTGAGACATGTTTAAGCTTATTTTTATATAAAAAAGTTTTTTTTTACACAATCTAAACACAACCAATTAAACTCATTTAAAAAATTAAATTGTTTAAATGCAAAAAAGAATTCCATTTACTTAAAAGGCCAATTTTTTTTTATATTCGGCCCAAAATTTTTAACAATTTTCAGAAACGGCTCTGTTTAAGCTCAACTCGATTCAAACTTTTAACAAGCCTAGCTTGAGTTAGTTTTGAGGGGGCTTAGCTCATATACACCCGTAAGCGCGAAGAGGCGGAACCCAAATGTAATATGATTTTTTGCAATAAAATATGTGAAGTAAAGCTACCTTATAACCCTTGGGTGCCTCCATGAGAACGCATACCATAAGGTAACCATTAGTTAGTCCCAATATAGAAACGAGCATAATCATCCACCCTTGATCGCCATATTTTGCAGTAATATAAAAGGCTGGAACAAGCAAAAAACGCGACACTACCAAGATCAGAAGCCCGCTTCGTGATCTCAACTTGAGGCATGGTATTAGCGGAATATAGCGTGATATTAAGTCCCCGACATTGTATGTAGCTACTAAAACAAGCGGATACCTACACAACAATATGTTTTAAACAATAAAGTTAAGCTTGAATCATTCACATGAAAGAAGGATTAAAGTTTGCTTGTACCATGAACCCAACTGGTGTGTTCCAGTATTTTCGTATAGGAAACCGGGGAATATTGACAAAGTCAAGACAAGTATCAAGAACAAATCTAACGCGTAATCGAAGTTCTGAAACAACAGCTCTTTGTTACTAAGCCTGTCTGGATTACTAGGATGGCCATCAACCTGAAAAAATTCAAGATTTCATATCTTCATTAAAAACTATAAATAATGAAGTCTAGTTTAAATTTCTAGGATACATACTAATAGTTTTTGGGTCAGGTCTGTTTGAATTCCTGCTGCGGATAGATCTGATGAAACGGTTGTTGAACCTTCGAGGGCTGCTTTCCTACGGTAGTGCTTCACGATTGGTAACTTAGTGAACACAAACGCGTAAAGAAAGATGCATAAAAGCGCAAAGAATGTGGATATTGAGAGGAATAACACTGAAAAAGACCATAAAAATCTTGAGAAATTCATGTTAATTAGTTAGATAGATTCAAATAGATTACTGTCACAAGAAAGTTTACATGCCCCTTTCCGAAGACCTTCGTCAATATTACTGAAAACCGCTTCCGTAAGAAGTCTCAACGCGGAAGTTAGAGCTCCAGATGCAGCCATTCCAGCTAGGTAGGACTAAATAAAAAGGTTTAAAATAGACTCTTAAGGTAACAAGAAAACCAGAAACACAAACAAGAATGTAAGTTGAATGCTTTACTTGGATAAACTCGGGGCACATGAGAGCCAAATCGCCAACCATTCCGCCTTGAACAAGAGCATCTGCTGCCCCAAAAGCAGCAACAATAAGACATATACCCAAATAAGATCCAATGCTACCATTTCCATGTGTAAGTAAATCCAACTGGTCAAATTATATAGATATATATATCATATCGAATGTCGATCCTAATCATACATACTTAAAAGCATCTAAAAAATGTTTATGATACATACTGAAAGGAGGGCCAGGGTCCCGAGGAAGAACATGGTGTATCCACTAATGTTACGTTTCCTAGTATCGATCTTTGATTCGTTATATGCAAGGTATGCCATTGTTCCAAATGCAAAAGGTTGGTAGACAAGGGTAAGTACCCTAGAAGGATGGTAGTCCTTGGAAATAGAAGAAAAGTTGATGTTATGTCAAGTAAATTAGATTGAAATTAAAAAAAAAATGTTAATATAAGATAATGTAGACTTATGACTTTCAAGGCCTTGAAAACTCACTGGGAATACATCATAGTAGTAATCTTCTATGGAAGTAAGACTATTCCAAGAGACGAGGGATCCAAGTCCAAGAATCCAGCATATGATGATCGCGCTATACTTTCCCTGCGTATATAATTCTGTTAAGATGTTGCAAAACACACTCTAGTCGTATATAATTCTGGTAAGGGTGTCCATTGACCCTCTAGTCACTAGAATTTTATTTTTACAAATGTAAGTTTTTTATTTTCATGAAATGAATGGGACCATAGTTATAGTAACAATATACCTCAAGCTTGGTAGGAGTTTGACTTGAATCATCAACAGCCACGGCATTTCCAGAATTCATATCTATTTGCAGAATTTCAAAGTGATCCTGGTTGATCTTTAAGACCGAGTCCAACATTGCAAAATGATATAATTCATATTTATTTTATTTACAATGGTGCATTTAACTATTGCTATTGAAAACCTGCAGATAATGATCAGTTTTTCCCCCAATAGATGAAAACAAAAAAGTTGACTCCTTACTTATGACCCACTTTAAGGTTTGTTCATCCATCAACATGGAACAACTTTCTACCCGATTTCTTCTTTCGATGTCATTCCAAACATCTACTTTGACCATCGATGTCTAATGAACCTTCGCTCTATTTGGACACATTTTAACTGGTTGCAAAATTCTATTTGGACACATTTTCAGATCAATATAATTTTTTTAATTATTGCTGTAAAATCCATGTTACTTTTTAGTGAAACACAAAATCTCTTTCAGGAATACATGGTGAGGGTATCATAGCTGACTTCTATAAGAATTGAAGATCAGAAACATACATAAAGTTAATATAACACTCATTTTTTAAGGTAATGTGTCATAATGAAAATCATACATAAACTAGATATAAGCTTTTGGTACCTGGAAACATAAAAAGTCAACACAATTTTCTAAAAGTGATTCCAAGATGCTTAATTAAAACCTGTCATTTTAACCCCAATTGAAACATCAAGAGCCTGAACTTACATGTGTCTAGGATGCCAGTATATCTGCTGCAAAAATTCTCCAAATTAAAGCTTCAAATATATGATAAAATGCAAATATGTTATGGACGAAAATTTATATAATACAAAAGAATTTGATGTATGTATGCCTAGAAGGGAATTTGGTGTAATTGGACATACTAGGGGGCCTTTTCCATTTTGCAAGCGACTTTTAATAAATTTAAATAAACCAACTCGCAGTTGTTGATATAAACCAACTTGTAGTTGTTATATTTATTTGTTTTTTGGAAATAATAAATCATCTATCTTTGGGGTGGCCTCTACGCTAGAGGTGCACAAACCGGTTTTTTTAAAAAAACCGGTTCGGTTATTAACCGGACCGGTTTTTTTTGGCCCGGAAAAAAACCGGTTGGTTAATAACCGGACCGGTTAATAACCGGTTTTTTTTGTCAAAACCCTAACCGGTCTAACCGGTTAGGACCGGTTTAGAAACCGGTTAGAACCGGTTAATAAACCGGTTTTTTTATTAACCGGTTTTTTTTATTAACCGGTTTTTTTTTTTTTTTTTTTTTTTTTTTTAAATTTCGCGGTTTCAAATACGAATATTTGTTTTTTATATTTTGTACTTAATGAAGACCATTATTTTTTCACAGTATAAACAAACCGGTAACTACAAGGCAAACCGGTAACTACAAGGCAAAACGGACTGACTGAAGCCATTCTTTGCTTTCGTTGTTAGGGTTCTTTGCTTGGAAGATGAGTATGAGTGTGTGTTGGTGAATGTGTTTTCAACAAACCAAAGATTAAAAACACATAACTTTCATTTATAGTTTTTACATTAAAAATACAAACATTAAATCGTTATCGCATATTCGTAACTCAAAAATACAAACATTAAATCATTAACACTGAAGAAATCTCTGCCAAGAACTGTTGTTCATGATTTAACTCAAAAATACAAACATTAAATCGTGAACTAGCAGATGCTCCTGTTGTTCCCAATCGCAGTTTGTTCATGATTTGCCTCCATGTTTGCTGTTTCTTTAACTAAATTAGAAAAATCCAAATCAACAAGTAAATAAGAGCACATATTAGGAAAAAGAATGCTTAGACACGATTACATGAACAACTTGCTGTTTCTTACTCATGATTTGCCTCCATGTTTGCTGTTTCTTTAACTAATTTTCTTCGCTACCCGATCCCGAGCTATTTCTTAGGTAATCGTCGTACGCGGCTTCTTCCCAAATCATGTAGTACATCCCCATTTCAAGGTCGGTTTGGGATTGGGATTGGGCAACAGCTCTTAACGAGTCATGAATTTGGGAAGACGACCCGTATTTTGTAAGGTAGACATCATACATGTTTGACAAGGTGGTGTTGAAAGCATTCTTTAAAGTTTGGCTATAATAGGGGTTTTGATCGTCGTTTAACCCAAGCTCATCACAAATTTTTTCTATTAAAGCTTCAACACCACCAACATTGATGCAAGGGTTTAACGCAGCAGCACATGTCAAAACAGCGGGTAGTTGTTGAAAATATTTTCTAAATTTTTCTTTCATTTTTACACCCATATCAAAATAAGGTGCACCCCTACAATCAAGTTCACTCAACTTTGTGCACATGACAGCAATTTTTGGTAAAGCAATGGGGCTTGTTGGATAGTAAACCCCGGATAAACTAGTTGTGCAAGATTTAAAAATTTGAAGGACCTCCGTAACGATCTCAATCAATAACCAGTTTCTAGGATCATATGGTGCACATTTACCCCTACTTGACAAAATTTGATGAAACGCAATTAATGATTCTTTTTGTTGGATGGCTTTCTCAAACATATTACAATTCGAGTTCCATCTTGTTGGACAATCCCAATTTGGCCCCAACCATTGACAATTAGCTTCTACACAAAATTTTTTTTATCTTGAAAATGTTTTATTGTTGCTAAAAACATCTCGTAACATTCTTTTAAAACTGTTTCTTTGCGTTTCGATCACGTTTAACCCATCTTGCACGGTATCTTGAAAATGTTTCTTTGCGTATAATCGAGTATGAAATAAACGAGTACGAGTATGAAATAAACGACTACGAAATAAGAGCATATGGAGTGGTAATGTGGTATAATTGAGTGTGAGATAACAAAATAATCGCGTATGAAATAAACGTTTAGAGCTAGTAGAGTTGTATAATCGAGTGTGAGCTAACCTGCCCAACCTAAACTATATATAGTTGTTTGTGGGGGTAAAATGTTAAAAAAAACGGCTAGAAATAAAAAAAAACGGGCAAAAAAGGACCCAAACGGTCATATGGCCGTTTTATAACGGTCAAAAACCGGTTAACCTGGTTTTTAGGTTAACCGGTTTTTGACCGTTAACCGGTTAACCGGTTTTTAGGTTAACCGGTTTTTTAATAACCGGTTTTTAAATTTAACCGGTTATTTTACTAACCGGTTCAATAACCGGTTTTTGTCCACGAATGAGTAACCGAAGTACTAACCGGCGGTTCAATAACCGGTCTAACCGGTTTTTCTATTAACCGGTTTTCGGTTAAACCGACCAAACCGGTTCTATAACCGGTTTTTTTGAACACCTCTACTCTACGCTATGTTCCAGAGATTCATTTAAAGAAAGAAAAGAAAGAAAGAAAGGGTAATGAGGATAGAAAAGAAAGGAAAGAAAAGAAAAACATATGATTTTTATTCGTGTTCCCGAGTTAAATGAAAAGAAAAGGAAAAGAAAGAAAAATTAAACATTCTATGTGTTCTCGAGTGGAAAGGAAAGGAAAGAATGTTACACTTTTACTATTATACCCTTTATCTACAAGTTATATAATAACATAATTGATTAAGCTATATTATTTCAATTATAATAGATTAACTCGAGAACGAAGTACCTTAATTCGGTCATCACTGCTGGAACCATCCAACTGATTTAGTAGTCCAACATAGTTCTTTGGACCTCCTTATCACCACTGACTTCACTGCAAATAAACGCAAAATCTTGTCTCATAACCAAGTGGACAAATACAATAGCTTTATGATAATTTTCTGATCATTTCAAATGAAAAGATACACGTTTTAATACCTATCAAACCGCTTTGTATCGATGCTAATTTCATCAATGAAAGTGATGCAAGGTGATTTCTCTTTTGCAAGTTGAAACGCATCACGAACAAATTTTGGACCATCACCAATAAACATATGCACACATGCCCACAATTAATATTGATTAGTACACTATTAGTAATAATATTTGCTAAAAAAACAAGAAAAAAAGATACATGAACAAGGTGGGGGCCGGCTAGCTTGTGGTCAACAAGACCAACCACATGCAAGAAATTGTCTGCAAATGTTATTGAAATGTTAGCATGTTGGTAATCGCATATGTTGCAGTTGTGACCTGTTTGCTAATGAGTAGAATTATAAACAACTCACATAGATCAAATCAAAGATTTTAGTTAAAAAGAATAATAAGTCAAAATGGGTTGATTAATAAGCATGTTTAATAAACGAGGCCGAGCTTCACTTATCGAGCTTGAACTAGGGCTGTTCAAAAAGCCCGTGGCTCGCGGCCTGCTCGAAACTTGTTCAAAAATAGCTCGAAAAAAGCTCGGCTCGAAAAAACTCGATTCTAAATGAGCTCGGCTCGGCTCGATTTCTAAACGAACCGAACTCGAGCTAGGGTCAGCTCGGCTCGTGGCTCGGTTTTGGCTCGACTCGTTAGCTCGGCTCGTTGGCTCGTTTAGATTACTCTCGAAGGTCGGCATAATAAATGATCCGTAGGCAACGAGTAAACACATGACACCTTTGACCCGTTATCAAAAGTGTAAAAAAATCACTTCATTAAATGAAATATTTTTGGTATTTTAACGACAAATACCACCCTGATAAAAATTTTGACCAGCACGTAATGCACCTTTGAAGCTGCCAAGGTTCCAAAAATACCCTTGGTAAAAAATGTGAAAATTTGAACCTATAACTGACTTGTATACGCGTTTTTCAGCCACTAAATTGACCCGTTAACAATAGCTATTTGTCCTGACAATGAAACCGTGAATACAACCTAATTCAAAACAGTTTGACTCGTTTTGACAAAACAAATACGTCCTGAATTACCCAATCATAGCAGCATACGCTGCTGTAATATGCAGTAACTTAATCAGTAAATCAGATTTTGATTATGCAGTAACTTAATCAGATATTGGTAGTTTACCAAAATATGATTATGCAGATTTTTATTAGTTAAACACAATATGATTATGCAGATTTTTATTAGCTAAACACAATATGATTATGCAGTAAGTTAATCAGATTTTGGTAGTTTACCAAAATACCCCTTTTGTAATATTTAAACTCATCCTGTTTTCTGCAGTTAGACGAAATTCTCTATGTAAAAAGGATTGCAACAGAATCATAACAAAACCCAAAACCAAATATAATTACCATAAACAAACAATCCCAAGATCCATACACAAAATTGTTAAATACCCAACAAAGAAATAAAAGTCATTAACGTACGAAGATACTAAAAAACAAAAACTTCAACTAGTAAATTGCATCCTAAACCCGCTTAGTTACCGGAACCCATCATATCTCTTAGTAAACCCAACCGAATCTGAGGAGGACAACTAAATAATGCCCTTGCGTCTGCTTGGTTGGCCACCAAGTACCTTAAAGCCCTCCGTATTTCATGGGATTCCAAACCTATCGGCTCCAATGCATTGTAAATTTCTTCACCCGTGTACTCGGGATGATAAACTCTTTCTAGTACTTTATTGCCTTGTAAAATAGCATTCTCCACACAGCCAACGCTATTCATAATCATAGTCGCTAAATCTTCATTGTCTTGTTCAACTTCCCTCTTTCTGTTCTTATTTTTTTTGCACTTGAAGACTGCTCAGGTAGAGAATGCGTACGGTTAATCACTTGAATATCATCATCAATATTGTATTCGCTTTCCAGTATTACATCATTTGCAGCACAAAAATCATCCACTTCTTGAACTGTTTCTAAGTTAATGCTGCCATTCATTTGGAATCGAGCATTTCTCTCTTTAGCAGTTTCGGCTTGTGCACCGGATGCCCTGTCCTTTGCAAAAAGTTCTAGCATTTCATTAAAGTTTGATACTTTCTTCGTCTTCAATGCTTCAGCTTCAGGCTTCGACTATATAACAAAATCAAGATAATTAGTTTTATTAACGATACTCTAAATATTCATTCATGTATATAATTAAAGTAAGGGTGGGTTTTTTTAACTTCACCCGAACACCGAACCGAGGTGAGCCGAGACCCGATATAACCTAGCCCAAAAACAACCAACCCGAAAAAACGATAAGCACGGACCCGAGTTAGCAATACTATACACAAACGATTACACTACTTTTTATGGTTTTTTTTGTTTGTGGAATTCTACACCTAAACTCTACTGGTGCAATTATTAAATGATTGCTTTATTCTGGAAAAAAAAACAGAAATGATTACGAGCCAAATTCACCCATTTATCTTTACAAAAATAGCTAAAATGACCAATACTTTTGTTTGTTATTTAACACATTATACAGATCTTATTTAAATTAAAAATATATAAGTACTCATCTTCATGCTCATTTAATAACCTATTGCGCCCCAACCCGAGAAACCCACCCAAATAACCCAGGAACCGAATAAAGAACCTGAATAACACCCCCAAAGTTAAAGTTTACCTCTATTAATCTACCCCAGACTTCATCCTCTGCTTCAATTAATTGAGTAGTTGAATTCCATGAGAATCCACTCAATGACGTTCCACGAAACAAATCGTACCATTGAGAAAAATGGTCTTTCAACGTTTTTAATCGATTTTTCATGTTTTTTTTGGAGATCTTCATTTGAAACTTTGTGCTCAACTCGTCGGCCATATTGTCGTAAGCGTTTGAGGTAAAAGTTCCATTAACCCTATTGTCGTTATCCTTTTGCGTTATCATAGCTTGTATGAATGCGTTATCCATATCTTCCGTCCACTTTAGTGTTTCCTTCTTTCCAGTTGGTTCGTGTTTGCTCATCATAGCTATCTGCATGGTAACATAAATATAATTCGAGTATTTATATATGTAAATAGTTGCTTATGCTAAATAAAATTAATATATGCACACACAAGTAGTTAAAAAAGAACCAAATTACCAAATAATTGAAACCATAATAGTCAATTCAAAATCAATACAAAATACTATAATGTACTATTGTTAAACTACTTTGACATATCTATTTCATCATTTGGATTCATCATATAGTTAGTCCACATGTTACTTGCAATTGCGTTCCTTAGTTGTTCGTATTCGGTATTTCCCTCACGTATGATTCTTGTATTTTGACGATCTTCCTCTTGCGGTCCATCTAACACCTCTTGCATGACCTCATCTTAAAGATCTTTGTCACAGTCTTTCTCAAGTAAAAATTTGTGTAGAATATAACATGCCAAAAAGATGTCAGACTGTGTTTCGCAAGAGTAAAATGGTTCTGTTGTACTTCTAATAATAGGAAACCTCTTTTTTAGGACACCAAATGCTCGTTCAATTGTGTTGCGTAACGACGCATGACGAAGGTTAAACAACTCCTTTGCATTTTGAGGGGCACGAGCAGAGTACTCTTTCAAATGATACCTAACACCTCTATATGGTGTCATCAGGGTACTCGTATGAGGTAAAACCGCGTCTACTAAACAATATCTACCTATAAAAATGTTGTAATTAGAATTATAATAAACTATTACACATATAATTAAATTCAACTTTAGAAATTACCCCTGGGAATTACTAGTTTGTCATCTCTAGTAAATGCATTCTTTATAATTCTAGAATCTGATGCTGTACCCTCCCATCCAGTTAGCACGTATGTAAACTTCAAATCAAATGTACAAGCAACCAATACATTTATAGTTGGGTATCCCTTGCGACCACGATATATAGGGGCATCATTAGTAGGCACTCTGACGCGGACGTGTTTTCCATCAATTGCACCGATACAATCCTTAAAAAAAGGATAAAATCTCTTTTTTTCTTGAATTTCTTTTGGGACAATATCACCTTTAGGTTGTTGAATATATCGACCTTCTAATGATATTATCGCTTGCAAAACTCTATGGAGGCACCGACTGGTAGTTGATGCAGAACGACGGTATAGCCAAGAAGTAAACCGATTTCTCAAATCGTTACCTACAATATGCAAAAAACTTGCAACTTGCTCTTCAACAGACATACGTTGAGTAGGCCGAAGTCCACCATCACGCTTTAAGATGCTACACAATGTCATAAAAGCTCTCTCACTCATGCAGATAAGGTCACGACATTTGCCACTGTTTAAAAGGTTGTGTAACATCTCTTCTCGTACATATCGCCGATGTACAATTTCATCTCTAGTAGGTAAATTAACGCGCTTTCTAGTTGGAAGTCTAAGTAGTGCAACCAATGCCACCAATATGCAAATAAGATGAGCAGCTTGCAATTGTCGGGCTCGCACAAATTCAACTAACGTGTGTATCTGATTATCCATCTATAATAAATCAACATATATGCGTGGACTATTAAATATGTGTCGGCTACCATGTTCAAAGTATAAGTATATGTAACTGGTAGTATGCATATTTTAGGCTCTTTAAACACTGTACTTGACTAATTGGTGCTAGTATGTTGGTCTAAAATCTAAATGGACACTTAAGAACATATGTTTCATAAAGTGTAAATTTTAAGTCCACCATTAAAACCCGACCCTTTCTGCTCGTTTTGTAAATAATAAATACAAATTCTATAATTATTAATTTTAGTTGTTTGAGTTTCAACCCGAACTTATTTTAATAACTACATATTTTCACCCAAACTGAAATGGTACTTATTTAACAAATTGTTTAAACTCAAACTCATCTTGACCCCGCCCAACCTAACCTGACCTGTTCATTTTTCTGGTTGTAAAATTGATCTTGAACTGGTCTCATAAATAAAACTTATCTATGCTAAATGGCTTCAAATAGAGTATTATGCAACAAAATCATTTATGATTTTAGTATAATTGAATGCACATACAATCAGATTTAAACAAATCCTATTAATACACAATAGCCAAAATATAATCATTCTAACCTAGCTTTTATCTTCTTCATTGTTTACCAATTTAAGCGTCTAATATAACAAATAACAAACAAAATTCTAACGAATATACATCAAATGATGAAGAAAATAATAATTGTGTCTCTATATGTATAACTACTGATATCCAAGAAATTTTTACAATGACATACCCGGTGTGAATTGACTTAGGGTTAAAAAACCCCAATATTAACATCAAACTACAGCTATTATTGTAGAAATTAAAACGAAATTGATGCTGGTTTTACCTTAATCTCTGATGAGAAATTAACACAAGTGTCTTCAGTTCTCTGTTTCTTCTTCTGGATGCTTGTAGAATTGTGAAAGTTATGATTGAAGTGGTTGAAGATATGGCGGGTAGTGGGAGAAATTGTTTATATAACGAGGGTTAAGGGTGTTCATCTGTTCGGTTTATATATTTGTTTTGAAGAGTTTTCGGCTGAACTGAATTTCTTAAAAGATTATTTTTTACCATGACTTGTTATTCACCTATTATGCGGTGCTAAATGAAATTGGGATAAAATATTTTTATTACATCATGGCAAGTGCTAAAACTTAACTTTTATTCGTTAGTTTCTTTATTCATATTTAACTTACTTTGTTTTTTTTATTTAAACAAAATAACCAATTCGTTTTTAGTAAAAACAAACAAAACCCGAATAACAATTCAATTTGTGTAACGGTTTAAAATGGAATAATGAATATTGGTACGGGGTGTTTTTCCTTTGGATATAAGATTCGAACTCAATAGATGGGAGAGAAAGGGGTCATCATTAATTTCCACATGTTTTTGAATAGGGGTTTTTTAGGAGCACTATGGTCTATACGGGGCATATTTAAGGTAAAAACCCCCACCAACTTGTCTTATTATGTTTTTTTTTTATATTTATTATGTTTTTTTTCTTTTTGTTTTTATGTTTTAGTTTTATGTTTAACTAGTATCTAGACCCCGCCGCAACGGTATAAAGTTGGAAAAAAGATATACAGCTTTATGTTACGGGAAGACAAAGTGAACCCTTTAAAACTTGTAGCTCTATCTAAATTGTCTGGTGTGTATTAATATTTCCTAATGATACTTTAGAAAGGCTAGTAAGATTGTCTCGCCTAAAACTTGTAAACAAACTCCAAAATGGTCTAAGCTTTGCCAAACAAAAAACCCTATACCATACTTCTAGCATCATAAGGCTCTAGTCTACATGCCAATGAATGAAATGTCAGACTACATGATTAAAATGTAAAGCTGTTTACATCGGTTCCAAATACAAACACAAACAGACAGGTTCCTCCTACTACGACTCATACAAAAGGTTACTGAACTTTTAAAAGAGAAACAATTACAACAAATTATGTTAAAATTACAAAGCCCAAAAAACAATACACCATTCAAGCCATTAACATTCAAAAATCGCCACTATAATGAAAATAATCTCATCACTCAGCCCGTAATTAAACACCACCATTACCTAGTGTTTCCAAAATGAACCGTTCGGCAACAGGTTAGTCATGACAACCACACACAAATTAGTACTTGTTACTTTTGTATCATGCTGACTATCCAATATCCATTAAAACATACCTCAGGGACACCTCTGTAGCCAAGCAAATCTTATTCTTTCATATGGAATTGAACCCCAAAAGTAAACTAAGATGTCTCCTTGTCACCTAACCCGCGCAACTGTCAACAATACAGATGAGGCCATGAGGGTATAGTAAATTATAAATACCGTAAATGGTCGTGTAGACCACCTCTCAGATTCAACTTGAGAGAACAGTTCAAGACAACTGCAGAAAAGAATGGCACGTTCAAAGAATCAATAAGCATTTCTTTTTACATATTAAATATAGTATAAGTATAACCATCAAAATACTATCCGCCTCATTCCAATAAACTCACCATTCTGTTTTCTCTGGTTCGATCTGAACTACTTCTGCAAACCCCTAAGCGCACCCTCTGAATCAGTCCCACCGAAACCTGTTAACAACAAAAAGTGAGATACCAATCAGCTGACCTATATACCATTCAGTGAGCTAAATTCTATAATCAATTGAAAGATTAACTGCACTCTAGATTTCACATATTGCTACACGAATAACCACTTTATAAATTTAATTATTTTCTTTAAAGCTGCAAAGATTGGTTGTATAGTTTCATGATGTACCAACTTCAACCAAAGCATTAAACTAAATATTTAATATGAAGTTGAACTTACATGTTAATTAGTTTTTGCAAATTAAATAATGTAATTTAGTTTTTGTAAATTCTTTTAACTATAAATTGATGTCTGAATACTTTGTTCAGCCCTCATATCCCATAAACATTAATTGATTACCCACACAAAACATAAACAATGATCACTCGAAAAAGTTTTGGCTTTCTCGTTAAATGTTTTTATAAGCTCAAACTGTGAACCCAAACCAAAACCAAAACCAAAGTTTTAGGAACGTAAATTTGCTGCCAATCACACAGCGCATCATAGTCATTGTCGAGTGCTTTAGTAGTTGCGCAAACAAAAGGTAATAAATACTTGGTAGTTTAAATCGTGTCTACATGTGTTTTATAGCTCACATCCAGTATCAAATTGAAGTTGACATGTGATTTCTTTCCACTATAACTACCATCAGAACAAAAATTAGATAGTGGATATCAATAATAAATAATATATTAGTCGACATCCACCGTCGTCGCCACCATAACCGGCCGGAAATCCTCCGGCAACAGCAGGGCAGCAACTACGTTTCTCTAACTGTCAAAAAAATTTCATACCATTATGTGCCCTACGATCGCCATCTAAACAGTACCCGACAACAGTCGAATCGGAACTGGCAGCACCACATCGCTGTCGCCTAGGGTTTCCAAAATATAACCCGGCAACAGTCTCCTTGAAGCCACAACACCATGTTACCATATGAAATAGAGGCTGATTTGTTGTAGCTCTGCACTTTGAACAGGTAGTGATTTTGAATCACACGTGTAAAGCCTCATGAACAGGTGGAGCACGCACTATTCAATAGAAAATGTACAATATTATAAGCAAGAAATACAACAGCTTATGCACAAAGAAGTTGTTAATTAATATATATATATATTAATTTTTTTTCCTTTTTTTTATTGTTTTTATATAATAGTTTTGTTTAAAAAGATGTGTTTTATAGCAAAAAATCTTTAACAAAACAATAAACACGTATATACACCAAACCAAAACATTATTATATACAAAACATAGAGTTTGTACAAAATAAAAGAAAATATATACAAACTATAAAAACGGCGTGTCGTCGATGCCGGAGGCTGTAAACGTTGCATCGTGAACATCAACGTGGCCGTTCACGTCGTCGCCCCGACCGCGTCTAAAGCCCGACGTGCTCTCCTTGTGGTCAAAAGTTGGTGGAGGTGGTACGTTGTACCTCTCACCACATTGAGCAGCACCGAGATAACTGACGACCCAGCCAATCTGACGTTGGGTCTGTAGTGTCGACCACTGCATCTCCAGCTGCACCCGCTGCATCTCCAGCATCCCCCGCTCCATGTGTTGTTAGTGCCGGCATCCAAATGCACTGCCCGATAAGTACGGGGGACGTGCTGCGGCGGTGGCTAATATCAAAAAAATAACTAATTAATAAACGAGATGAATTAAAAAGTAAACTTTAAACGATAATATAATAAACATACTTCATGTGCGTTGACATCAGCATCTGTTTCCCCACCTGCATCCTCTCCTCGTCGACAGGCTGATCGACAACTTGGACCTCCGCTGCTGCTATCGAGGCAGGTTCGACTAAAGGCACATGGACGTAAGGGGCGCGTGCTGACATCCCAGTCATGAGACGGTATATCTGGGCACCGTCAGGTCCAATAAACGACTGCACGATACACATGCTCGTGTAGCGAACCTGGTTCAGTGGGCGCGGGTGGTCGATTGTGGGGATACGTAAAACAGCTACCCGCTCTCCGTACCCTAATGAAATCGCAAGCTGGGTGACGTACGGGCCACCCATCAACGACCCACACATTTTTCGGTGGTAGTAACCTGACATGAGGTCGAAGACTCACTAAAAAATAAGCCAAAAACAACTAATTAGATAGTGGTAAGTGGGTGTCAAACACAGAGAATTTGTGGAAAATGTGTTACTAAGTAGCTTTGTAATTTAGCTATATCAAACTAAATGCAGAAAATAAATTCAAGTATTTGGTTGGTTGGTTTGATTAACAAAGAAACTGAAAACAATTTAACGAGTTTTAAATCAATACGATAAAATATGTCTTCCCTCGGTTTCAGGTTTCTACGAATGCCAAAATAAATGTTTAACTGAGATGAACGATAAAGATATAGTTCGTGCTTATGCAACGATTGTGATAGTTGAAGACTAAGTACTTGGATTATAAATGCAAGGTAATCACTCAAATATCAATTAGTTTGTCCAACCCCGAATCCCTCCCGATTAATCTCGATTGCTTATAGCACCAAGAACTGGCGGTTTAGAACACGAACTAAACAAACTAACAATCTACTAATCAATTCATAAACACCATAATAATGAAATCAATAAGACTAAACTATTATCTCAGAAATTGCATAAACATTCAATCAAACATTCATAAATAAACCTTACAATCCGAGGGAAAACACAAAGAGAATTAGCCGAGCATGATTCGGTTCATCATCCCTCGATTATAGTAATCATACGAATCGAAAACAAGTGTTTATGGTTACACAACTCACAATTGATCTATGGCACCTGAAATTCGCCCCCAGGTCGTCCTCAAATGAAAGATAATGATAAGAATGTCAAAAGCCATCCCAAAAACGATTTTATAAGGCTGTTACAAGTTTCAGCGCCAGGCCCACCGTAAGCTACGGTGGCCAACGTAGCTTACGGTGGCTTCCAAAAGGCTACAATGCGCAAAAACTGCCTTACGGTGACCATTTTCTTCAGGGGCCACCGTAGCTTACGGTGGTCACCTGTAACATCCCGAAATTTTAAGTAATATTAATTATATTACTTAATAATAGAGGGAAAGTTTACTCGGGTTATCAGGAAATAAATAAAAGAATAGGAGTTGGTATGGGTCGGGCTAGTGTCGGGTAATGGACGTTGGTTATGGATTTGGATTAATTGAGATGGGTTAAATGAGAATGGGATTTCAGGGATATAAATACCACCAAAATTCCACAACTATCTTCATTTTCACCAAACTCCAAAACACACACGCCACACACCACCCTCACCGGCGGCCGAGGAGAGGGAGAGAGAGGTCCGAGAGAGAGAGAGAGCGGTTAAGCAAGTTAAATAAGATCCAAACAAGCTCAAAAAGGTATGATTCTTGATCTTTAAAGTTTAAAGATCCAAGCTTTTTAGTGTATAAGCGACCGAAAATGGTCGGGAAGCGTAGTGGGTGATATTGAACCATAGCAAGGGTGTTAAAAACGCTCAAAATGCTGGAAAGAAACCGAACAGCGGCTGTCTGGGTAACTTCGCCTGCATCTGGGCAACTTCGCCTTCAACGCGATGAACTTCGCCTGCAAGCTAAGTTCGCCTAATGGCAACTTCGCTGTAAAGTTAAGTTCGCCTAATTGATAACTTCGCTTACGGCCAAGTTCGCCTGATGACAACTTCGCCTAAAGCTAAGTTCGCCTAAGGTTTAACTTCGCCTAAAGCTAAGTTCGCCTAAGGTTTAACTTCGCCTAAAGTCAAGTTCGTTTAGAAAATAAATTAAAAATCTAATGAAAAATGTGTTATGACAGTTAATGGAAATAAAATTTTTCCAAGCTGACCTGGTCAGCTCGACCCCAGCCAGGGGCTCTGCCCCTTGGACCCTGCTAGGGGCTGCCGCCCCTAGACCCCGCTGCCAGGGGCGCTGCCCCCGGACCCCCGTTCGTTGTGGGTCATATAAAGATAGAAATACATTATGAGAAGTAATAGTTAATTGATACGTATACTTGTTATACAGTCAGCCGTGCACAACTGAAGAAAGGAATTACGATTAACGGTGAACGTAACCGTGTTCAGGTGAGTTTCTAGCCCCATTTATGTGTTACGTTTTCGGGGCTGTGTGCATACTCAATATGTTTGTTAATACACTTATCCTAAGAGATAAGTGTATGCCTTATGTGGATAATGTGAAATATATGAATGATTGCTTGATGGTTCGTGAACGATCTTCGGATATTGCACGTACTGTCAGGTTGCAGCGCTAGGAATAAGGTAAGTATGTTATGTATGTTTATGGGTATGAACATGATAGAGATAATAGAAGAAAGAAATGATAACGTATGGTTGTATGGTTACGAAGAGGGTACTGAGCCCTAGTAATACTCGAGGAATGTAGGGCGTAATGCTCTTTATAACGTAAGATATGAAAGTAAGATAATACAAAAGAAAGTAAGAAAGTACGAACGAAAGGATATAATTTTATGTGTATGCCGTGTATGGTATATGTGATCGATATGATTGATTGCTTGACGGTACGTGAACGATCTTCGGATATTGCACGTATCGTCAAGGGAAGTGACTAGCTCCTTACATGGATATTAAATAATTAAGTATAGTGTTCCTTTTATGGAAGGTATAGTGTTCCTTTTATGGATAGTAAAGTGTTCCTTCTATGGATAGTATAGTGTTCCTCCTATGGAAATTATATATGGTAGGGTAATGGTAATGGTTCTTTTAATAAATATTACGTGACGATCCTCCTATGGATATTTATACAAGGTTAAGGTAGTAATATGTGTCTTCGGATACGGGAAGTAATATATGGGAATAAATTGTATGATACCTGATTAACTAGAACTCACTCAGCGTAGCTGACTTTTAGTATGCACGCAGGTGAGCCGATTACAGAGCTAGTAAGAGGATGACGTATGGCATGGATTGAACGGCTGGCATCTGAAGAAAGAAGTAAAGATGTTTTGAATATAAAGTTTTGTGTTATGGTATCAAAGAAAAGATTTAATGTTTTGTAACAAATGATTGATGTTTTATATTCCGCGAAAAGTTTTAATAAACTCTGATTTGAAGGACTGTGTTTATGAGTAAATCCGACACGAAAGTAGGGCCACCGGGTTCGGGGCCTTACATCACCGTAAGCTACGGTGGCTTCCATTCTTGCATCCTTGTTTTCTTCATATCTTTCTCGTTTCAACTCCGTTTTCTTCACCGTTTTCGCTCACGTTCTCGTAATTTCATCGTCTATCTTCTCTTACCTGCAATTATATGAATAACCATAGTCAACTAATTACATGAAATAAACCATTTATTTGTATTATTATTACCAGTCTTATATCACTAAAGGGTTGTCCAATGGACCACCCATCATAACCGACAAAATAATCTGCAAAACCTTGCGAGAGGTTGTAGCGCGTGTGGGTCAGCAGGCACCGCACAAAAATAGATCACGGAGACTGCAGTGCTCCCCGCCTTGACTACGACCCATTACAGACGTGGCAATAAGGCGATGAAGATACCTGTATATTATAGTATAGTAGAATATAATATAATATAATAATATGATATAATATAATTCAATATAATATAATATAATACAATATTTAAATACAATACAATATAATATCAATGATATTATATTTAACGTACTGGTGCAACAGGTCCTGATATCGGAGATCCTGGATTTCGTAGCCTTACACCCGGAAGGCTTATCGCTAATCGCCCTCCACCAAACACGAAACTCGTCGTCCGGTAACTAGTGGATGTTATCTATGTAAAGCGGGAGCCGTACCTCCGCGATGTGTATAAACCGAGCAGAACGACAAACTCCTCCACGGAAAGGTGAATGTCGTCCCCAAACATACAGAAAAAAATCTCAGAATGACGAGTGTCGGCACTTGGCTGCCTCATCGGAATCTCAACCGCACCCGCCGCTGGCGGCCTATATAATATAATATAATATAATATCTATAATATATACAAACGAAAACATAAAAATCATACGTGTCGCGATGTGGTCGCTCCCTATTTTTTAGGAGTCACCAGATTTGCTTGATTTTTAAATGGAGGCTTCTTATGCATTTGACCCGAATTCACGGGTATGGGTCTTACCAAACCAAGATTTTTCATAAACGGGCTATAGCATCTCATTAAATTAAAAATTATTCTCACTAAATTATTGATGTGAAAATCCTATAAAATAGGATGTACTAAAAATTATTATATGATTTTTTTTTAAAAAAAGATATTATTTATAATTAAGAAACAATTTTATTGTAAAAAAAATAAGCGGGTCTTGGGTCACACCAAACTTAGATAACTTTTAAACCGTGTTATAACATCTTAGTTATTGTGAAACCCTTTTATCATCAAAATCTAAGTATATTATAAATTACAATAAATAAAATTAAACTCCAAAAAAGTATATAAATATTAGAAACGAATAATGTAAAACAGCCCCCCTCCCCTCCGTTAAATAAAATTAAACTCCAAAAAAATATATAAATATTAAAAATGAATAATGTAAAACAGCCTCCGTAATACCAGCTAGTATATCATCACCCTCTATCGGCCTCGCCACCTG
The DNA here is from genome assembly GCF_021521415.1 of Bidens hawaiensis. NCBI lineage: Eukaryota > Viridiplantae > Streptophyta > Magnoliopsida > Asterales > Asteraceae > Bidens > Bidens hawaiensis. The sequence goes on from NW_027494628.1 coordinate 207,090, forward strand.
GCCTGCTCCTGCTCATGCGCAATCTCCATCTCCACCTCGTCCTCCATCTTTATCAATTAAATAATAATAAATTAAATTAAATTATAATATTTATAATAATTAAATAATAATAAAATATAACAGCGCTAATAATCATAATAATAATAATCTAACAAAATAACAAACTAAACTCGATTAATAAACTAAAACGTTCTAATTCAATCTAACTCAATCTAACCATTTAGAAACTAAGACGTTACAACAACCCGACAATCAACAAACTAAACTGGACTAACAAACTAAAACGATCTAATTCAATCTAACTCAATGTAAGTATGTAACCATTTAGAAACCAAGACGTTACAACAACCCGACAATCAACAAACTAAACTAGAATAACAAACTAACGGTCTAACTCAATCTAACTCAATCTAACCATTTAGAAACAAAGATGTTACAACAACCCGATAATCAACAAACTAAACTCGAATAACTTATCGTGTCTGTCCATTTCTTCTAAATGGCATTGTATCTGAGTGCAATTATAGTCTACTATATCTATCGTCGGAGACTGATACAGAGCCTTCCACCAATACGCAAAGTCCTCCACGATATCTTTTCTATATAGACTTTTAAACCTTTTCTTTATATTCTCGCAGATGTGTCATCTACATAAATTTTTGGTGGCATTAGGGAAGACTACTTCACACGCATTCATAAGGGTTTAGTCTGCGCCAGTCAGTATCACCCGTGGTTCCATACAATCCTCTAGCAATTCTTTAAGTTTCTTGAGTGCCCATGTGAATCTCTTCTCTTTTTCCCTAATTATAAATGTGTGGCCAATACATGACGACTTTGATGTCAACGTCACACCAACAAATTGAACCAACAGCCAGTCGTACATGTTAGTCTTGTACGTCATGTCAATCAACAACACCTCAGGGAATGCATGCTGCATTTTATGCGACTTATTATGGCAGAAGAAACTATCCTCCGTCCTGTCGTTGGAAGCATTCTCCCGGGTATAGTACACGAAACCATTTTTTATCGAAACGTGTTCAAGCACCTGCATTGGATTAAATAAAACTTTAATAAATATTATAAACACAAATTTATATATATATATATATATAATAAAACTATGAAGGTTTTCAATTACCTTCATGGGGTATCGTCAATTTTCTCCTCGTCTCTAAACTTATATAAGTAGTTGTATGAATCCTTGAGTGATGGTTGGCAACCGGGAAACTGGGCTTTTACGACATCTTGAATTTGTTGGGGGCTTCAAACTGTTCCGATATAACCTCGCAACCAGATCAAGTTCATCGTTGGTCATTTTCCGGAGCTCCGACTACCCCGCCTCAAAGACAACGGGATCATGGTTGTGTGTCTCGTTTACCACTTCAAGCCTCCAACATCTACCTGACGAATCGTACATGCCTTGGAGTTTAAATGGACAACATTCTTTATACTATCGGTACGCCTGATCGTGGCCTTAAGTTTGGGTTCCCCTCCACGATTGCATGCAAGGTCCACACCGTTTGTTCTTGACCGTCGAACCACAATAGCACACCCATGATCTCGTCCTCTCTTATTGGCCCATTCCTCCAACTCTTTACGAGACTCAAAAATCCAAAACTAGTTACAAACATATATTATAAATAATAATAATAATAACTATAATTAGTAAATAATGATAATAATAAAATTAAATTAATAATAATAATAATGCTAAAACAAAAAATATGGTGTCTTACGTTATTTGTTTTATATGAAACCATCGGCTCGCGTATATAATCATCAGCATAATTATCTTCATCATCTGGGTTCCAAACATGTTTGTTTCCCTCGTTATACCGTGAAACTTCTACTGGTACGTGGTACGAAGAAAACGACTGGCCTCCATAATCTGATCCGCCAACAGGTAACTGTTACATTGGCTCACCGTAAAATTGTTCAGGTTGACTTTCGTAAGCAAAACACTCCTGAAAAGCGTAATGGTAACATGTATTAGTTAAAAATCAAATGATGACTTTATATTAAACATATGTTACATGGTTTAAATTTGGTAACCCGGGCGTGCTAGGCTGATCATAAGACTGTTCAGCCCGACTATCGTAATGGTGATACTCCTGACAAACGTAATGGTAACATATTTTAGTTATAAACCAACTAACAAATTTATATTATATCAATATAAAACGAAACCTGGTTCAAATTAGGTAATCCCGACTCGCTAGGCTGATCGTTAGGCGCGTATCCTGGCTCCTCCTCGTTGTCAGGAAACATATTGTCGAACCACCACATTTTATTTTTTTGGTTTTGATTCTCGAAAGGGGATAGTGAATTGTGTGTGCATGTATTTGTGTATGGTAACACACACACACACACATATATATATATATTAATAAAGAGAAGAAAGGGGGAACCGGATGGCTCAGTTATTCAAACTGAACCTATATGCCCTGTATTGTATAATACGTGACAGTCCTTGGTTGTCATATCGTACCCTATATGGGGTGTATTGTACAATACGGGGCGTATTATGCCTTAATATAGGGCATATTGCACAATACACCTCATATAAAGTACAACATAAAAGACAAACACCCCTTAATATAGGGGCGTATAGTACAATACGTCCCATATTAAAAGGTGTATGGGGGTGTCCCTAGCACAACCCTTTTGAATATTACACATAGGTGTTAGTTGTCTATAAATAACCTTTATAATCTATGTTTCGTACGAGTTTTCTTAATTAAAAATTAAACAATTTTCTTTCGTATAACATAGTTTTCCTCTCGTAAGTTAATATTATTTAATATCTATAAAACTTTTTTTCTTAAGAATTAAGTGTCAATTTTATATATGTGATTTATTTAATTACGCAACTTTAGTATTATTTTTGAATTCATTGTAACTAGATATCTGACATTTTAAAAACATTTCATTTTAGTACTATCTTTATCGCCATCTATTTTGTCCGTTAAGTCATAGGTAAACTGGACATTTCGTTTATTTATTTATTTTATTAGTTAAGTGACATTTTCATACATGTGGGTTGTTCGATTACGCAACTTTATTATAATTTTTTGAGTTTATTGCAACTGGATACTTGAATTAATTTTGGATACATAGGCAAACGAAAAGCGATATTACATATTACACATATAAATAAAAGAGTAAATTGCGGTTTTCGTTTTGTGGTTTGTTCAAATATGCGATTTTAGTCCAATAGTTTCAAATTTGCGATTTCGTCCCCGTTGTTTCATTTCACTTGCAATTAAACCCGAATTCATTAACCCCTTTAAGTCTAAGTCTGGTCGTTAAACCCATCAACGTATCCCTCACGTGAGGGGCAATTTTGTCCCCCCCCCCCCTAATGCGCTCCATCCTGTAACATGAGGGGGCTTGCGAAATAAGATTGAGGTCTATTTGGGGAGAAAAAAGCACAAAAATACACCCCAGCCTCGCACGTGAGGGGCTTGCGAGTTAGGACTTGGGTTTATTTGAAAAAAAAGGGACAAAACTGCCCCTCATGTGAGGGGCACGCTGATGTGTTAAGCGACCAGACTCAACGGGGTTAATGAATTCGAGTTTAATTGCAAGTGAAATGCAACCACATGAACGGAAATCGCAAATTTAAAACTATTGGACTAAAACCGCAAATTTGAACAAAGCACATAGACAAAACCAGTAGTTTACTCATAAATAAGTGTTGCATTATATTGAATAATTAAAATAATACAATTACATTTTCATATCATTCATTCTCTCTGTGATCATAGTAGATTTTCCAAAAAAAACAAAGTCCAACCATTGTATTATGTATTTTAAAGATGGTTAAGATTGTATGCAATTTTTAATGTCAATAATTGCAATATGAAATACCACACGTTTTCTTAATATCTTATAAATATGAATACATATTATACGTCCTTATCCTGACTTTTAGGATCTTGCAAGTAAACACTAAAACGTCATACATTATAGATAATTGAGGTTTAATTTGGTCATACTCTTTTGTTGTTTTTGGTTGAAAACGTTTTCGACGGAATATACAAATATGTGACTTTCCCTTACTATTTCTATGATTATCAAAAGATTTTGTCCTGGGCTTTTCGGGTGTAGTACGTGGAAAAAAAGTTTCCAACAGTCAACATATTATTCTTTGCTAACATGCCCCTCGTTCTATAGATGATATTTCAATAAGATTTGTGTTCAATAAGATTTTCAAATAAGTTTTGTTTCTTCTAAAAATATGTCGATGCATTATAGCTAGTTTTCAAATATTAACTACAAATATTGTACGAACCTCCTAGTTTTCAAATTCATTCTATCGTCTTCAAATGCACAAGCGTTGTTATATATATATGGGTTCTTTGAATACGAATACATATTCTGCAAATGTGGTGCTGAATCAGTCATCCGAGCTAACACAATGGTAGTTGGTTTGTTAAAATGGATGGCCGCAAAATATATTTTTACAACTCTTTGATTGAGAGAGAAGATTATTCAAGGAGATGGTTCTCTATATGTGCATGATTATCTCACTTGCACACATTTCTCTATCTTATAAATGGCATTTCCATCGTAATCTATATCTTAAAATATGTAATATTTTAACTTTTTTAGTTTTACTAGATATATGTAATTATAGTGTTTTACTTAATATTACGACTGTTAAAAACATTCCTCATAGTTGCCGTATGGCTTTTTCACAAGCTTTAGTGGGTGCTCTGGGTAAGGTGGCGGCTATGCCAGAGTCTGTTGAGGCGTGGGTGAAACTTTTGTTGTTACCACGTTGCACATTACGAGTTTTCAGACCTTCTAATCGTCAGCAACGAAGGCCTGGCAATAGAAAGTCTGAGCAATGCCGAATTATTCAACGGTCTCTATCCGCTTGGGGTGACCGTGACGGTTTCTTTGAGCTTCTTATATCGCTTTTCGACCAACCCCTAGGAGATGCCCCAAGTGATGATGCGTTTGTCCCCGAGTCTGACAACGCCGGGTTGGGCGCCAATGTTAAACAATGTTTGCGGAAAGTTGCAGACGGGCATTTCACTGTTGCGGTCAAGGTATTATGCTCTTCAGGGGTTGCACCTTTCGGTAAGGATACTTCGAACGCTTTGTTGTCTAAGCATCCCATCATGACACCTCCGATTATGCCTGCTTCCTTGCTTTTTGAGTCTCCCCTTGTCGTGGACGTTGATAGTGTGCTTGGGTGCATTAAATCTTTCCCTAAAGGGACTTCGTGTGGGCGGGACGGTTTGCGAGCCCTACACATTTTAGATGCGTTGTGCGGAGAGGGGTCTCCGATTGCTGATGGTCTGCTCAAGGCTATCTCTGCGGTGGTTAATTTAGTTTTGGGGGGAAGGTGTCCTAAGGTGTTAGCAGAGTTTGTTGCGTCTGCCCCACTTACGCCGTTGCTTAAACCGGACAATGGGATTAGACCTATTGCTGTTGGGGCCATTTGGAGGCGGTTGGTCTCTAAGGTGGCTATGAGGGGTGTCGGGAAGGAGATGGCTAAATACCTCGGTGACTTTCAATTTGGGGTGGGAGTCCCCAGTGGGGCAGAGACCGTGCTTCATAGCGCGGACAAGTTTCTAAATCAGTTTCATTCGGATGGTTCATTGGCTATGCTTACTGTTGATTTCTCCAATGCCTTCAACTTAGTAGATAGGACGACCCGTCTACATGAGGTCCGGAGTCGATGTCCTTCCATTTCTCTTTTGGTGGATTTTTATATGGGCAGTCGGCTAGGTTATATGTGGGTGATAATTACATTAAATTCACCACTGGGGTTCAACAAGGGGACCCTCTTGGGCCTCTCTTTTTAGCCGTAGTTTTGCACCCACTTGTTCACCAAATCAGAGATCGGTGCAAGCTTCTCTTTCATTCTTGTAACTTGGATGATGGCACGATTATTGGGGATACTAGAGAGGTGGCCAAAGCATTAGATATTATCAGGTCTGAGGGGCCTCGTTTGGGTCTTGAATTAAACGTTAAGAAAACAGAGTTATTTTGGCCAACATGCAATGGGGTGAAGGTGCAGGAGAGGTTGTTCCCTTGCGGGATTGGAAGTCCGGTGCTTGGCGTGAAACTCCTTGGTGGTGCTGTAAGCCAGGATGCGGGGTTTATCAGCAGTTTGGCTATGAAAAGGGCATCTTACGCAGTGGAACTGATGAGCTGTCTCCCAAGACTTCGGGATCCTCAATGCGAGCTTCTTTTGCTTCGCTCATGTATGGGAGTCGCCAAGCTTTTGTTCGGTTTGAGAACGTGCCAACCTATGTATGTGGGGGGAGCTGTTTCTATATTTGACAATGATTTTCGAAGGGCAATTGAGGACATCGTGGTTTGTGGAGGTCCGTTGTTTGGGGATCTCCAATGGAGGTTGGCATCACTTCCGACCCGTTATAGGGGGTTGGATCTCTGTTCGGCCGAGGATGTATCTACATATGATTTTGTGGCTTGGAGAGCACAGTCGTGGTGTTTGTAAGACCATATTCTTCGGGGTTGTGATATTTATGGGTTGGACTCTGATTATGGGTGTGCGATGGATCGTTTACTTACTTCACTTCCAGATTTTGATCTTAGCGGGTTCTCTAATAAGGACACCGCCCCCCCTAAAGCCCAACATGTTGTGGCGAGTGCCTTATTTAGTGGAATCGTCAAGAGTTTAGAAGTGAAGTATGATCTATCCCCTCACCAAAAAGGGGTGTTTGAATGCCTTCGGGCTCCTCAGGCTAAGGATTTTCTAACGGCCATCCCCATTGAAGGATTAGGCCAACGTATATCGAGTTTGGAGTATCGGGCTATCCTTAAGTACCGGTTAATAATCCCTATGTTCCTGACTGATGAACCTTGCCCAATTTGTCGCAAGGTCTGTTTGGATTCTTTAGGTGACCATGCGGTTCGTTGTAAAGAATTGCCTGGCTTTTAATACAGACATGATTTGGTTAGGGATGTTCTGTGTGATGTTCTTAAATGGGTTGGGATTTCTGCTAAAAAGGAGGCCCCTGTTAACTTTCTCACGGATCCTCTTGAAGGGAGGTCTACTTTACGACCAGCTGATATTCTTGTGTTCGGGTGGGCTGGGAGGAAACACGCCTGTGTCGATCTTACAGGAGTGTCTCCTCTTGTTGGGCTCAGGGACCGTGTGTTTGTCGTGGGTCAGGCTGCGTTGAAGGCTGAATCGGGCAAAGTTATTAAACACGAGAAAGCTTGTTTAGATAATCAACATGTCTTTCTACCATTTGCCTTTGATATATTTGGTTTCCTGGCCCAGAGGCTGTGAAATTTTTTAGTAGGGTTCAGCGCGTCGTACATGGAACCTCTTCAGCTTCTAGGTCCCGAAGCTTCGTTTTTAGCAGGATTGGTTTTGTTATTCAAAAGGGGGTTGCGGCGCAGCTTGTTGCCCGTTTGCCCGCCACTTTATTGTAATCGTTTTATAGTAAATTATATATGAATGATATGAAATATATTGTATTTTGTTTGTAATGTATATCATTAATGACTCAATGAATTTTTAATTTTTATAGGCTAAAACAACACATTAACACATGTCAATACCCATTGAAACCTAATTAGTGGGTTATATATCATCTAATATATGTCATTAACACTTAAATGACTTGTTATAACCTACTTATCTAGATAAATAACACATTAACACATGACAAGGCCCACTAATAAAATTATTATATGATATATTTCAAACACTTAAATAACTTGTTCTTATCTGATATGAATTGTTATAGGGTAAAACAATAACACATGAAAAGGCTCAATTAGTTGACTTATCATCTAACATGCACGTATGTCATTAACACCTAAATGACTTTGTTATGACCTATCATGATTTGTTGAGGATAAAACAACACATTAATACATGACAAACCCATTTGTGGACTTGACATTTAACATGCATTAACACCTAAATATCTCGTTGTGACCTAGTATGACTTGTTACCGAGTAAAACAACACATTAACACATAATATTATACTTTTTAATGCGCCCTAGTTAGTATAATTTTCATCTAATTTATTTCATATAACCTAGTGTGACTTGATATAAGGTAAAACTACACATTTAAATCGTTGCCATGCATAGAAAAACCATCACAACAAGGAGATAAGCTTCTTTCTTATTCCCGCCAGCTCTCACGGTTGTTTCAAAAGCAGCACCATTAATGCCACCGGCCGCCGATATGTTTATTTTATGTGATTTGATTTTTATATATTATGTCCCATTCCTTGTATGTACGGATGTATGTATTTATGTGTATTTAAGCTAATGAATGTGTATAATAAAGCTAATGCATGTATATATGGCTTGGTTATATATTGATTATGTCGACTTACACACACTGGGAATGGTTGCATAGCAAAAAGGGCATCCGCGGATGTCTACGCATTGAGCTTACCGTTGAGTTTTGTATTAGATGTCATGTTTCAAATGTCAAAATTTACACCATCAGGAGTAGGAAGACTTGAGGGTTTACTATTTTAAACATGATTTCATGTCTAGTTATATATCTAGTGGAAACATGGACTCTCTGACTCAAACATGACATTGTCGGATACACCGATTTTTAAAAAAGTAATAATCAAGCTTCTAATCTTGTAGAAGATCATGTTGCGATAGAATAACATGGCATATACATATATAGGGATGAGAAAAAGATGAACAAAATCCAGTTGTGATAGGATATTGTATATTAGCGCCTTACGAGAACAAAAGGTGGCGATAAGTGTAAGGCCCCGATCCCGGTGCCCCACTTTGGACGTTGGATTTACTCATAAACACAGTTCAAAATATCAGAGTTAAATAAAACTTTCGCGGAATATTAAATCTTTCATTAATTGTTACTTATTACTTCACAAACATGTCTTACAAACATTTCTGTCCTTCAAAATAAACGTCAATAATGTTAAAACATCTTGAGTCTTCAGATGCCAGTCTCTTATTCGTCCACCATGTGCCCGCTCAAGCTAGCTTCCTCATTTTACTCACCTGCGTGCATACTAAAAGTCAGCTAGCTGAGTGAGTTCTTGTTAATCAGGCGACATACAATACATACACATATCATACATAAATACGTATCCGAAGATACATATGCATACTTAACCAGTTACTCTTCTATCATACATATATACATACATACATACTTACATACATACATACATACATACATACATACATAAATACATACATACACTTACTTCATTCCACCGAGAGTATATTCATAGTCCGCCGTCTATACCTATACTCACGGTCGTGAACACGTAAAAGGTCCGCAGTCCTTACCTATGTTCACCATTTATGGTACGTGCAAGGTCCACAGTCCTTCCCTATACCCTCTTACATAAACAACACGTACAAGGTCCACAGTCCTTCCCTATGTTGCAACCTAATTCATAGCACGTACGAAGTTCGCAGTCCTCCCCTATGCTACCACAATACAATTGCAGCACGTATAAGGTCCGCGGTCCTTCCCTATACTGGCTCCTATATAAAGTACGAATAAGGCCCACAGTACTTAACTACGTTCTCATCTATCATCTGTATCACGTATAAGGCCCGCGGTCCTTAACTACGCCATCACGTGCCAAGTTTATGTCCAACAGAAGTTAGAGAGATTTTCCATCCTAACTTACTACGTCAGACGTAGAACTCACATACCATTCATGTACCTGCATACACATGCTTCACATATACAACAATTACATCATAGCATAAGAACACTCTAGGTCTTCTTCCCACCATTCATTTAGCAATCATACTCCTTGTTGATTCGTGCAATATCCGAAGATCGTTCATGTCCCAACAAGCATTCACTCATACAATAATCATACGATGCATGCACTTACCACTTAAGGTAAGTGTATTAACTAATCACATCGATTATGCACACAGCCCCGGACACATAACAAGGAATGGGGCTAGAAACTCACCTGGATCATGTTTCTTTCTCCGTTAATAGTTAATCCTTTCCATAACTAAGCTCTGTTAACTGTATACTAATTACATGCATCAATACTTGTCCTATCATATCATTCATATTTCAGCCAAAATGGCTAAGTCTGGTCTAATCTAATTGTCACACCTCAAACTACGGGGGAAATATCGGGGCATGAACTAATTGGCACAGCTCTCAAGGTATTATCATGCAATATTAAGTGTGACAATATCTATTAAATTTAGTTAAATAATCAAGTACAAAAAATTCATAAATAAACAATAACAATAAACATCCAAAATTAAGTTCTCGTATCCCTTCTCTAACATGCATCCTAAGTTGCTTCAAACAATTTTAATAATCACGTCACACGATAACCTGCATATGCGTTAAAAATACAAATAGGTTTTTGTCAACACTAGGTTGAGTGAGTATAACACCAGATTTAAGACACCATAATAATAATAAGTAAAAGTGCAAAATGTTCCTGTGAGATATACAGATAAGTCATAGCACATAACAATCAAACAACCATAAAGAAAGGGCTCAACCAATCCATATAAATGGACATTAGTTACCAAGCAAGGACTAAACCGTTCCATAAAAATAGACATCGGTTGCCGAAGTAAGCAAATAACGTTCAAATAAAGCAAGCAAGCAAATAACAAGTTAGGCAAACTAATAAACACACAAGGATAGACCGTTGCGGTTGAATGCTATATAATATAAAAATATCTACGAACGCATATGTCCCAAAAACAGTTAAAAAATAAGTAAAAGAAGGGGGCGAAATACTCACCTTAGTAAATAAGCAAGAGATAATGAATATGTAAGAAAGCGGTAAGTCAAGCTCTTTGGGATTTACCGACGAGAAATCTTATGAAACAATAATTGAGGAAAATAAGTATGGGTTGAATATCGAATCTAAAACTAGGTAGAGGTTTGGGATTTGATGATCGAGTGAGTTTTTGCGAAAGGTATACATTACTTTAATTTATTATCGGTTTTATTATCAATTTTATTTAACAAAGGTTTATAATAAATAATATGATTTTAATTATTTAAATTTATCATTATAAGTAGAATACTTGTATAAATAATAATTATAATTTTTGATAAATTATATAAAGAGGTTTGTATTAAATAATTACTTTAAGCTAAAAATACCTTTAACGTATATTTTCATTATTATTAAAGATTGCTGTTAAATAAATATTGTAATTAATAAAGGATAAATAATATTTATATAAAATAAGATCTTTTATAAAATTCTTGAATTTATATATTTAACAATATTAAATTTAAATATAAAAACCTATTATTAATTTCAATAATCTAACATCTATATATGATTTTTAACCAAGGTTCGAAAAAATTAATCGACTAAATGTCGGTTTTAAGAAAACACTGATCAATTATTGTACTTATATTGTTAATAATATAATTTAGATTATTAGATATATTAAATATTTGGAATCTATATTTCAAATATTAGTAAACAAGTAGGTAGCGGGTAAAACGACTCGTTGAGATATGAGGTGTTTAAACAAGCGTTCGATGATATTTAGTATCGTTTAAATATATAAAATAAATTTGAAGTAAATGACATAATATTATTATTACTATATAAAAGAAATTAAAGATTTAGAAGTGTACGTGTGATCTAAATAATGTAACCGGGTTCGAAAGATAATAATTATAATAATAATAACATAAATAAATTAATAGGACAATGAGATGGTATCCTTTGGATGCAAGAAAACATGTACATGGGCCACGTAACCCAATGGATAAACACAGAAGTTAAATCTTCAACTTGAAGTTTTGTATATCCCATAAATCTCCAAGTATATATATGTATGGATTCAAGCTATATAAAAAAGGCGTGAACCTTAAAATATAATAATAATAATAATAATAATAATAATAATTTGGAGTGTCAATATTAAAGGAAGTAAGAGTTAAAAGGTTGTGAGCCATATTAGTAGGACATCAACCGAAGTGATCACCAGGAACTTGGTATTCGTATAGTGTTTTCTTTAAGTTTAAGGTAAGTACACAGAAGTTGGTATCAGAGCACGGTTCGAGAGATTTAAGTATTCAAGATAAATACTTAGACTCGAACCATAAGTGCTCTTGATATATAAACGAGATGGTTCAGTCCAGAAGCGGTCCATGGAAGCTACTAATGGGAGTTTTGTATGGGTGCATAAATGAAAATAAAGGAGAAACTATGTGAAAACTGAAATTTGTATGTTTAAAAGACAATATAGTAGTTGGGAGATCATGATGAGTATAATATATTTCATGATGAGTATAATATATTTCTTTCATACCTGGCCAGTATGGGAGTAAATGTATCATACCGTTATGAATTTTCAATAATTATATTGTGTTGGAAACAACAAAGAGTAAGTGGGGGAAAAATAAATATGCATGAAATGATGTGCGTGTTTATATTTAATGCATCATATATGCATATACGGTGCTTTGTGCTTTATGGCCCTAGATAAATTGTTAGAATTAACAATTGATTGAGGAGTATAAAGACCTTAGATAAAGTACCTTAGAAGGGATAAGATTATGAAATGAAAATAATAATAAATAAATTATTCGTCACATTAAAAAGATATGGCGGAGGAAGAAGGAAATATTGTACACGGTGATGGAAGCCGTAATGTAGAAAAACATGTAGATAACGTTACAGAAAGATCTGCGTCTTCACCTCATCAAGACAATGCTACAAAAATTGTACCTGATGAAATTCGCAAGCAAATTGCTATTGAGGTGGGGAATGCATTCGAAGCCAATATTCCATTTCTTCTTGCCGAAATGCAAAATTCTATAGGAATTATGCTGGAAGAAAATCTGAAAAAGAATGAATCGAATGTGAAAAGCCTCTCGAGAACATGGGAGCGGCACCAAGAGTAGAGGTAGAAACGCATCGATGTGCGTATAGAAATTTCATGGCTTGTAAACCGTCACAATTTAAGGGAGAAATAGACCCCTTGATAAGCCAAAGGTGGATTACAACTATGGAGACTATTTTTGATACGTGTCACTGAGACGCGGCTGATGAAGTGATGTTTGCAACGAACCAATTAGTTGAACGAGCTAAAGACTGGTGGGATATGGTCAAAAAGGAAAAAGGTAGGGAAGCGATAGGAAATATGTCTTGGGAAGAGTTTAAACCAATCTTCCTAAAACATTTCAGTCCCCGTGTTGCAATTGATCGTATCACCGAAGAACTTCTTCATATGCGTCAAGGCAACGAAACGGTGGACAAAATATTTGGAATTTTCTATGATAAAGCAAAGTTTTGCCCTTCTCTTTTCACTAGTGAAGAAGCGTGGATGACTCGTTTCCATCCTATCCTTAAAACGGAAATAAGAGAATTTATTTCTCCATTAAAGTGTGGAAGTCTCGAGGAGCTTCTTAATTGGGCTCGTGAACAAGAGGTGGAGCTAAAGAGACAAGTTGAAAGAGATGGGAAGCGAAAGCTAGATGTTGTAGTTCCTGCAGCACCGGTAAAGAAAGCGAAAATTTTTAAGCCTACAAAAGTACCTAGCTTTAAGAAGGAATCTGGTACTTGCCAATTCTGTGGAAAGAGGCATTTTGGGGAATGTCGTTATAAGAATACAACTTGTTATAAGTGTGGGAGACTTGGGCATACGGCACCAGAGTGTACTAGTCCAGTGAACTTATGTTATAACTGCTATAAACCGGGTCACATGAAAAATGATTGCCCAGAGTTGTGGGTAAGGAAAGGAAAGGCAATCGAAGGATCGAGAACTGCCGAGAACGTGAAAAAGTTGGAAGCTCCAAAAGCCCGAGGCAGGGCTTTTCAAATCACCGCAGAGGAGGCGAAGGTTATACCTGATGTCATAACCGGTACTTTTATCGTAAACTCCCTCCCTGCCTATGTTTTATTTGATTCTGGAGCTAGTAGATCCTTCATATCCAAAACTTTTGCTAGCTATAGTTCTTTTAGTAAAAGTAAATTAATAAATTCATTAGACGTCGAAATCGCTAGTGATAAGAGCTTCGTCGTCTCCGAAGTATGTCGAAATTGTAAAATAATTATTCAAGGAGAAGAATATTCTATCGACTTAATTCCTATTACACTAAGGGAATTTGATGTCATTATTGGAATGGACTGGTTATCCCAACATCAGGCGTCTATAGTTTGTAATAGAAAGATCGTTCAATGTAAGTCACCGACTGGAAGACAAGTTTATGTTTATGGAGAACGAAAGAATGATATTATAATATGCTCGATGGAAAAGGTGAGGAGTTATATGAAGCATGGTCATCAGACGTTTCTCGCCTACGTGATTGATACAAAAGAAAAAGGAAAGGAACTTGATCAAGTCCATGTTGTTAATGAATTCCCTGACGTTTTTCCTGATGAGATGCCGGGAGTTCTACAGGAAAGGGAAGTCGAGTTTAAAATTGATCTAGTTCCAGAAGCTAAACCAGTGGCTAAATCGCCATATCGGTTGGCACCAAACGAGATGAAGGAGTTGATGTCTCAACTCCAAGATCTGTTGGATAAAGGCTTTATTCGCCCAAGTGTTTCACCTTGGGGCGTACCTATTTTGTTTGTTAAAAAGAAAGACGGTAGCATGCGGATGTGCATTGATTACCTTGAATTGAATAAATTGACCATCAAGAATAGGTATCCTTTGCCTAGAATTGATGATCTTTTTTATCAACTGCAAGGTGCTAGTTGGTTCTCAAAGATCGATCTAAGGTCGGGATATCATCAAGTAAAGGTACGAGAAGAAGATGTACCTAAGACGGGTTTTCGTACTCGTTATGGGCATTATGAATTCGTTGTGATGCAATTCGGCTTAACGAATGCCCCAGTAGTTTTCATGGATCTAATGAATCGAGTATGTAAGCCAATGCTTGATCGTTCCGTCATCGTGTTCATCGATGATATTCTCGTCTATTCCCGAACTGAAAAAGATCATGCTCAACATCTTCACGAGGTTCTTGATACCTTAAGAAGAGAAAAGCTATACGCAAAGTTTTCTAAATGTGTGTTTTGGCTTAGAGAAGTTCAATTCTTGGGTCACGTCGTGAACACAGAGGGTATCTTAGTGGATCCCACTAAAATAGAGTCTATTATGCAATGGTCTCCTCCAAAGAACCCAACGGAAGTTAGAAGTTTTCTTGGTTTAGCCGGTTATTATCGGTGTTTCAATCATGATTTTTCGAAAATAGCCTCCTCATTAACAAAGCTAAATGGAACTCAGAACACGAAAAGGCGTTTCAAATCTTGAAAGAAAAGCAAACTAGAGCTCCTATACTAGCTTTACCAGAAGAAACATAGGACTTTGTAGTTTATTCCGACGCCTCACGTATTGGATTGGGTTGTGTTTTTATGCAAAGAGGGAAAGTGATAGCATATGCCTCACGACAATTGAAGTCACATGAAGAAAACTACCCGACCCATGATCTCGAATTAGAAGCAGTAGTATTTGCGCTAAAGATCCGGAGGCACTATTTATATGGAACAAAATGCAGTATCTATACTGATCATAAAATTCTGAAGTATTTCTTTGATCAGAAAGAGTTGAACATGAGACAACGTCGGTGGTTGGAATTAGTAAAAGATTATGACTGCGAAATACTCTACCTCCCAGGTAAAACCAACGTTGTGGCTGATGCCCTAAGTCGAAAAGAGAATTATTCTCCGATTAACGTACAATCATATAAAATGATTCTAAATTCAGACTTATTTGACCAAATTAAAAATGCGCAAAAGGAAGCACTAAAAGAACAAAATTTAAAGCGCGAAAGAATTGTTGGTCAAGTTCGACATTTGGAAGAAAATGACAAAGGAGTTAAAATTCATTTTGGACGTATTTGGATTCCTAAGTCTTGTTCAATTAAAATGATCATTCTAGATGAGGCACATAAATCAAGGTATTCAATTCATCCAGGTGCTACCAAAATGTACAATGACTTGAAGAAAAATTATTGGTGGCCTGGTATGAAAAGAGATATTGTTAAATATGTGGAAAGGTGTTTGACTTGTTTACAAGTTAAGGCTGGACACCAGAAACCATATGGAAAGATGCAACCTCTAGAGATTCCATTATGGAAGTGGGAACACATTACGATGGATTTAATAACGAAACTTCCAAAAACAGCCAAAGGACATGATACGATATGGATAGCTGTCGATTGTTTGACAAAAACTGCACACTTTATACCCATTCATGAAAAATATACTTCAGAACGAATTGCAGAAGTTTATATTAATGAGGTGGTGTCAAGACACGGAGTGCCGGTATCTATCGTGTCAGATAGAGACACCCGTTTTACCTCAAGATTTTGGAGAAAATTTCAGGAGGAAATGGGCACCAAATTATTGATCAGTACGGCATATCATCCTCAGACCGATGGACAAAGTTAAAGAACAATTCAAACTCTCGAGGATATGCTTCGTGCTTGTATTATTGATTTTGGTGGCAGTTGGGACAAGTATTTACCCCTGGCAGAGTTCTCTTATAATAATAGTTACCACTCAAGCATTAGAATGCCTCTATTCGAAATGCTTTATGGTAGAAAATGTCGTTCCCCAGTATGTCGGGGAGAAGTTGGTCAAAGAGAACTCGCAAACAAAGAAGTGGTAAACGCAACGAACGAAAAGATTGATCAAATCAGAGCACATTTGAAAGCGGCTCAAGATCCACAAAAGTCGTATGCTGATAAACGGAGACACCCAATTGAATCCCAAATACGAGATTATGTTATGTTAAAAGTCTCTCCATGGAAAGGAGTGATTCGTTTTCGTAAACGTGGCAAGCTAAGCCCACGGTTTATAGGCCCATTTAAAATAATTGCTCGCATGGGGCAAGTGGCCTATCGACTTGAACTACCCGAAGAACTAAACGACATCCATAACACATTTCATGTGTCATATTTACGAAAATGTTTGGCTGATGAAACAGCTTGTGTGCCATTAAATGACATCGAAGTGGATGATAAGCTTAACTATATAGAAAAGCCAATAGCAATTCTTGATCGTAAAGTTAAGCAACTCCGAAATAAAGATATAAGTCAAGTGAAAGTACAATGGAAACATCGACGAGTGATATAAGTCTATTTATACATATCGAATCCCATGTAAAGTTGTGTTTCCTTAATGTTTTGAGTTTGTTTAGTTCGAGTTTCATTTATCTTTTATTATTTAAAGTTTTGAGTCAAGTTTTATCTATTTATTATGTCTTATATCTTTTGGTGTCTTGAGTGTTAAGCTTTAATTCTTTCTATCATTTCATGTGAAGGTTAAGTTCGTGTTTTGTTCATTTTGCTCGTTAATGATTACATGATTACTTCACTAATGTTTTTTTATGTTTTCATATATGTGGTGGCTTGGAGAAACAAGGGAAGCAAGTTCAAGAAGGTTCTAAGCGTTACTTGGAGTTCAAGGAAGATAATTATCAAGTAACAAGTTTAAACAAGAAATAACACAAAAAAATTCGTAGCCCCTCCAAGAGTGCGCCGCGACGCGCGAAGGCAAGCCCAAGGGGAGCCGCACGGCGCCTAGGCCTCCCTGGTCAGCCCATCTCTGCAAATTCCAAGCCCGTACTTGTTTATATAAGCATCTCCTGCAAACCTAGCCGGTTCTAAGCATAAGTGCAGCCGATTTTGAGAGATTTTCCAAGGTTTTGAAGGTGATTTGAAGCTAGGAACCAAGGAGGATCGAGAGAGCTTTTATACAAGTGTTCAAGGGTCGATTAAGACGGGTTCTCTCGTTCTTTATCTTTATTGTTGTTCATTATCTTTCATGATTTTTATCTTTGTTCTTTGGTTTAGTTATTTGTCTTTGATTATGACTATGCTAGGCTAGACTCCATGTCTACCTAGGTTTGATGAACATGTTTTTGACTTGATTCTTGCTTTGGACAATTGTTTGATTATGGTTTCGTTTTATTAATAGTAAAAGACTTGGTTTTGTTTTCATGATGCATATAAGTATTTATTATCTTGATTGATTATTGCTTATTGCTTCACATAGATCTTTTATCTCTTGATTGTGTTCTTTAGATTTAGGGTTTATGTTTAGTCACTACTTGGTGTTTTGATTATTGTGATTGAATGGGCCCATTATATCATAGAAGCTTGTTGATTGTTAATTAGGATTTTAAATGCTTTGCTAAATTCCAATAGCTGTAAGGTGAGGAGTTATTCATGTGTCTTGGTCAATTGCATGCTAGGATAGATAGTGACAATATTCTTGCTTATTATGTTGATCCATGTTCATGATGTCATGTTTAATTTATCAAGTTATCTAGGGTTTAGTGTTTCGTGAGATTGCTTGCTTTAGATACTATTAATTAACTTTAATTGATGACTTTGCGGAAATCAATATAACTGATTGCTTGATAATCTAATAATTATCTATGGGATGTCGTTTGATTCAGTCAAGGGTCCTTTAGGGTTTGTTAGATGAATACGTTTAGAAATCAGTTTTCATAATCATGTTATTTGTTCATTGCTTGATGATTGTTGATGCATGGGATTCTTACCTACGTAGATTCATTCTCTTATTGGTTTCGATCGTGTTTTCAATTGCTTGCTTCTAGTTTACTTGTTTATTTATTTTCTTAGTTTAATATTAGTTTAAAATCCCCCTTAAAACATTAATAATAAATAGTCGTGTCGTAAGTCGTGTCTAATTAGTTAATTTACGTAATTTATAGAGTCTTGTGGGTTCGATATTCTGGACTTACTTAGCTTTAGTACAATTGACCGGTTCACTTGCCGGTGTTTTGTTTAGTTGAGTTTAGGTCAAGTTTTTATTACTTGTTTATTTAGTTAATATTTTATTGACTGTTTTGAGCATATCAAGTTTTTGGCGCCGTTGCTAGGGACTCTTGGCGATTGCGTTATTAACTTTACTTGGACTTATCTGCTACATCCGTGCTATTTGTTTTATTTTTGTTTGAGTCATAGGAGTCTAATTTATGTTTTAGTTTATTTTAGTTTATTTTTTAGTATTCGAGTCTAACTTTATGTTTTAGTTTATTTTAGTTTATTTTTTATTTTTGTTTGAGTCATAGGAGTCTAACTTTACTTGGACTTATCTGCTACATCTGCCACATCTTCGTTCGCAAGGACCACCGCTGGAGAATCTGGAATTGTCTCCATTGAAGACCGAGGCTAGTTCTTCAGTAGAAGAACAACCGTCAGAACCCGCATCAACACCAAACGTCACCACCCAGTTCACCACCCAAAAGTCCTAGACGTGAAGATCCAATGGCCGACAATAGGACAATTGCTGCTTAAGCCTTCGATGGCTTAACCGGAAACCAGTCATGCATCGTCGTTCCCTAGATCGAGAACCCCAACTCGTGGCAAATTCCGTCATACGTCATGAACAACACCGTTCAAACCAATCAATTTAATGGGCATGATGACGAGGACGCACCGGCTCACATTAATCGACTTTACCGCGTTCTTAAAACTTTTAATTTACAAGGTGCTACCAAAGATGCTATTTTCTTACATTTATTTCCGTTTTCACTTGCAGGTAAAGTAACTACTTGGCTTGACATGCAGCCCCCTGGCACGTTCACCACTTGGGAAGCACTACGTTCGGCGTTTATCAAGAGATACTTCCCACCTGCTAAAGCGGCTATTCTTCGCGATCAGATTCACTAGTTTCACATGGAGCCGGGGGAGCAATATTGTCATGCTTGGGAGCGTTTTCAGAGCTTGCTGTCTCGTTACTCACAGAATGGTCTCACACCATGGGCTCTCGTGGAGAAATTTTACAATGGGTTGAACTACGAAACCCAAGTTAGGTTCGACACGGCCGCGGGAGGAAGTCTATTGGCTAGGAAGAATGTAGCCGAATGTAACGAGATGTTTGAGAGCTTTGCTCAATCGGACCTTGCAGAAGTGCCACATCGCGGGAATTCCACTCCCGTCACTAGTACATCATCATCCGCTCGAGGTGTTCACTAGGTTAATCTGGATACTAGTGTGGTTGCTGCTTTGGAATCACTAACTCGAGAGGTTAAGGAGCTGAAGGCCAAGGTGGACAGGTGTGAGTTTTGTAGAGGTGGACATGGTACGTTGGAGTGTTCAGTGGTGAATCAACAGGTCGATTTTGTTGCTGGACATAATAGGTTTCCCAACAATTACAACAACAGCAACAATCAGAGTTGGAACACTTACAAAAACCCAAGTCAGAATAATGCTAATTGGCGTCCGTCCGGCGCACCACCCGGATTTCAAAATTCCTATGCTTCAGGACAAGGTCAGTACTTTAATTATAATAATACCAATAGTACTAATGTTTAAAATAATGTGCAGGATTCGAATAGTGGAATTGGACGTTTGGAAGAGATGATGAAGCAAATCCTGGAGAGAGACCAAGCTACACAGAAGAAGTTTTCCAAGCACGACCTACTTTTTAGGAATCAACAATCTGCTATTCTTGATATTCAAGGGACTGTTGGTGATATTACTCATCATTTAGAAGAGAGGCCTCCAGGTCAGTTTTCGGGTATTCCTCAAACTAATCCGGCTGCTCAATTGAAAGCCATATCTACTCGTAGTGGTAGGGTTTTTGGTCTGGAGGTAGTTAGTAAAGAAATTGGGAAAAATGGGGACGGTGAATTTGTAGATGAGGAGATAGAGGTAGAGGCTCCGGGTAAGTCACAAGTTTCAACACCAATTATTGAGCCACTAGTTGAAAAGAAGCCGACTGGAGCCCGGCCACCACCACACATCATTAACCCTACTTATGCCCTGTATCCCGCTCGTCTAAAGCATCAACAATATACGAAGGATTACAGGCATTTTCTCAATATATTTAGCCAATTAAATGTCAACCTCCCGTTCGTCGAAGTCCTTCAGCATATGCCTAAATACGCCAAATTTTTGAAAGATCTTCTTAAAAGGAAGGATAAGTTGGAGGAGTTATCGACTGTACCGTTGAATGGAGAGTGTTATGCAGTAGTTCTAAATAAAGTTCCGGAAAAATTACCCGACCCCGGTGTTTTTACCATTCCGTGTCTTTTCGGGAGTGAGACGACGTGTCAAGCATTAGCCGATCTTGGAGCTAGTATAAACCTCATGCCATATTCTTTGTATGAAAAGTTGGGCCTAGGAGAGCTCACCCCTACTCGTATGACGTTGTCTTTGGCCGATTGTTCCGTTAAGTATCCGAGGGGTGTCGTTGAAAATTTGCTCATTAAGGTAGATAATTTGGTTTTTTCCCGCAGATTTTGTTGTTTTAGATATGAAGGCCGACGAGAGAGTTCCTATCATTTTGGGTCGTCTGTTTTTACGTACTGCTAGGGGCAATCATAGATGTGTTTGAAGGCAAGATAACTCTTAGAGCTGGTGATGATAGTGCCACTTATTTGGCTAAGTCCATGAGACATCGAGTGGTCAAGACGTTCTTATCGATCCATGTCATCCAGTTTACTCGATAGAATCATTTATCTCGGGCATGGTCCCTAGTCTTGACGATTCCCGTTCGGTAAGTACGAGTGTGAAAAAGGAGCGAGCGGTTTCTAATTCTGGGGAAATGGTAAAGTGTGTCGGAGAAAGAGGTGGTGGAAAGCGTAAGTTTGAAAGGGTTAGTGGTGTTAAAAAGAAGAAGACAAAGGTTTACGAATGGTCGGAGCGGGATTTGGAATCTTTCAGGGCATTGGAGTTCTACCGAGGTGGAGGAAACTCCACTCGGTCCGCCACGTGATTCGCATAACATGGGTTCTTGAGTGAAAACTCAAGTGTAGAGTTTGTATTATTTTCTTTTATTTTTATTTTCTTTGAGTCACTAACGTTGTTTTTTTGTAGTTCGACATTGTTTTGTGTTTTTGAATTTTGCTAGTTTGAAGATTGAGCAAGCTAGAGAGACGATCCCCAAGGAAGAATCTAATGAAAAAGACAAGTGTGGGGATGGAGTAGCCTAGCCGTATACTTTATGTTTTATTATTATTTGCTGCTCATTATTCATGTTTTATATATTTGTGGGTTGGTGAAGCACTTTAATTGCTTAATATCTATCATGTTTGATAAGATATATTTTTATATATGTTTGTTTGTTGAATTTTTGCCGTTTACGTTCATGAGAGAAGGAGTTACCATTTGCTGAGCACGTTCGTAGTTGGAGGGCATTCATAGAAAGAAGACTTTGGCATCATATCTCATGCGCATATTACCAGCTAAGTCTTTTCCATTTATCTAGCTTGTTAAAATTTTATTTTGCTTTTGTTTTTAATTTTTAGGTTTTTATAGTTTTTGTAGTCCGACTTTATTTTTAATTTTATTTTTATTTTAAGTCGACCTTATCCTTGCATTGAGTACAATGCAAAATTTAAGTGTGGGGATAGGATATTTGAGTCGTAGTTTAAATTGAGTTTATGTTTAAAAAAAATGAAAAATGTTTAAAAATGTCCCTTGAATATAGTTTTTTGCGTTAAAGTGGGAGATGATGATATTTATCGAAAATTGGTTTTTCAAACTACTAATAATATGAGATAAATAAAAAGAAAACACACTTAACTTGGGATGTGTCGATAGGCTCAGCCTTGAAAATGAAAGGGCAAATTTCATAAAATGGGTCGGAAATCTCTTGTGGGTAAAGCGTTTTGTCCGTAGAAAATAAGTAATGAAAGGTCAGCCATACTCATGCCTCAATTGTTGGTATGAAAAATGGAAAAATCATAAATTTTGAAAAGTTTAAAAAAATTGAATACGTTATCATATGATGCTTGGGTAGGTTTAACGTTAGAGTATGTCGTGTAGCCTGTGATATAAATCTTAAACTGCTAGTTTTAGTGTTTTCACATCATTGGCGTATGATTTTATAACCTTAAATCTTGTATTGATGGGATGCCCCGGGTCCGGAGACCATGGGTCTGTATGCCGACTATTTATTTGGTTATTCACAATTCCAATGGGGTTGTGAATATTTAAAATAAAGCTAAAAAAAGAGCAAACCCGCAGTTTTCTGCCACATAAGTCTTTAAACATGATCACAAAAAGTACAAAAGTACAAATGCATTACAGACTTGATCATCCACGCTGTTAGCAATGTGGGTCCCCTTGCTCGCGTCTCATTACCATTAAGAAACGGACCACAAGGGACACGTCACATGTAAGCCCTACAGATGAAATTTTGCATACTCACCTATGGTAATGGTTCGGTATATTTCTTGATAACGGGGGTATGTCATGTTGGGGGAACACTAGTTATAAATCAACTGAACCTTAATCGTATCTAATGGCTGCTTGGTAGACTTTGATGCTTAAGCTTAGGTGGATAAACAATACCCTTGATCGTCTTAACTATTCACGAAAAAATAGAGCAACAAAAGTTTTAAATATGCTAATTTTGAGGTTTAAGTCAAGTTGGGGTGGTCTGGTCCGGTAAAAGCTGAAAATAAGCGGGTCTTAATTGTGTAAACCACTGAGTACTATTATTGTCGGATCATATTTTTCCCGGTAAAGATTAAGGCATGGGTTTAAGTGGACAACAATATCGGTGATCGCGGTTTTTGCGTTTTTCTGAGCTTTAAAAATTAACCTATATGTTTGTTAGATTTTAATTTTCCGATTCTGATCCAACTACATTAGACTTTTTCAGGGACGAAAAAAGAGTAAGTGTGGGGATATTTGATATACGTCTATTTATACATCTTGAATCCCGTGTAAAGTTGTGTTTCCTTAATGTTTTGAGTTTGTTTTAGTTTGAGTTTCGTTTATCTTTTATTATTTAAGGTTTTGAGTCAAGTTTTATCTATTTATTATGTTTTTTATCTTTTGGTGTCTTGAGTGTTAAGCTATAATTCTTTCTATCATTTCATGTGAAGGTTAAGTTCGTGTTTTGTTCGTTTTGCTCGTTAATGATTACATGATTACTTCACTAATGTTTTGTTATGTTTTCATATATGTGGTGGCATGGAGAAATAAGGGAAGCAAGTTCTAGAAGGTTCTAGGCGTTACTTGGAGTTCAAGGAAGATAATTATCAAGATTTAACAAGTTTAAACAAGAAATAACACAAAAAAAAATCGTAGCCCCTCCAAGAGTGCGCCGCGCTGCGCGAAGGCAAGCCCAAGGGGGGCCGCGCGGCGCCTAGGCCTCCCTGGTCAGCCTATCTCTGCAAATTCCAAGCCCGTACTCGTTTATATAAGCATCTCTTGCAAACCTAGCCGATTCTAAGCATAAGTGCAGCCGATTTTGAGAGGTTTTCCAAGGTATTGAAGGTGATTTGAAGCTAGGAACCAAGGAGGATCGAGAGAGTTTTCATACAAGTGTTCAAGGGTCGATTAAGATGGGTTCTCTTGTTCTTTATCTTTATTGTTGTTCATTATCTTTCATGAATTTTATCTTTGTTCTTTGGTTTAGTTATTTGTCTTTGATTATGACTATGCTAGGCTTGACTCCATGTCTACTAGGTTTGATGAACATCTTTTTGACTTGATTCTTTCTTTGGACAATTGTTTGATTATGGTTTCGTTTTATTAATAGCAAAAGACTTGGTTTTGTTTTCATGATGCGTATAAGTATTTATTATCTTGATTGATTATTAATTATTGCTTCACATAGATCTTTTATCTCTTGATTGTGTTCTTTAGATTTAGGGTTTATGTTTAGTCATTACTTGGTGTTTTGATTATTGTGATTGAATGGGCCTATTAGATCATAGAAGCTTGTTGATTGTTGATTAGGATTTTAAATGCTTTGCTAAATTCCAATAGCTGTAAGGTGAGGAGTTATTCATGTGTCTTGGTAAATTGCATGCTAGGATAGATAGTGACAATATTCTTGCTTATTGTGTTGATCCATGTTCATGATGTCATGTTTAATTTATCAAGTTATCTAGGGTTTAGTGTTTCGTGAGATTGCTTGCTTTAGATACTATTAATTAACTTTAATTGATGACTTTGCGGAAATCAATATAACTGATTGCTTAATAATCTAATAATTATCTTTGGGATGTCATTTGATTCAGCCAAGGGTCCTTTAGGGTTTGTTAGATGAATACGTTTAGAAATCAGTTTCCATAATCATGTTATTTGTTCATTGCTTGATGATTGTTGATGCATGGGATTCTTACCTAGGTAGATTCCTTCTCTTATTGGTTTCGATCGTGTGTTCAGTTGCTTGCTTCTAGTTTACTTGTTTATTTATTTTCTTAGTTTAATATTAGTTTAAAATCCCCCCTTAAAACATTAATAATAAATAGTCGTGTCATAAGTCGAGTCTAATTAGTTAATTTACGTAATTTAGAGTCCCGTGGGTTCGATATTCCGGACTTACTTAGCTTTAGTACAATTGACCGGTTCACTTGCCGGTGTTTTGTTTAGTTGAGTCTTAGGTCTAGTTTTTATTACTTGTTTAATTTAGTTACTATTTTATTGACTGTTTTGGGCACATCAACGAGGTTCGGATACCACGTGGGAAGCCGAAGAGGAAATGAGAAAGTATTAGCCTAAATTATTCAAGGTATGAACAAGTTTCTACGACGAACCTAATTAAGTGGGGGAGATTTGTAACATCCTATTTTGTGGATAAAAATAAAATATTTGGAATCTATATTTCAAATATTAGTAAACAAGTAAGTAGCGGGTAAAACGACTCGTTGAGATATGAGGTGTTTAAACAAGCGTTCGATGATATTTTGTATCGTTTAATTATATAAAATAAATTTGAAGTAAATGACATAATATTATTATTACTATATAAAAGAAATTAAAGATTTAGAAGTGTACATGTGATCTAAATAATGTAACCGGGTTCGAAAGATAATAATTATAATAATAACATAAATAAATTAATAGGACAATGAGGTGGTATCCTTTGGATGCAAGAAAACATGTACATGATCCACGTAGCCCAATGGATAAACACAGAAGTTAAATCTTCAACTTGAAGTTTTGTATATCCCATAAATCTCCTAGTATATATATGTATGGATTCAAGCTATATAAAAAAGGCGTGAACCTTAAAATAATATAATAATAATAATAATTTGGAGTGTCGATATTAAAGGAAGTAAGAGTTAAAAGGTTGTGAGCCATATTAGTAGGACATCGACCAAAGTGATCACTAGGAACTTGGTATTCGTATAGTGTTTTCTTTTAGTTAAAGGTAAGTACACAGACCATAATCATGTTATTTTTACAAGAGTTTTATATATGTTTATTTTGATATGTATATATATGATTATTTGAGAAATGATTGTGGGTCCAAGTATGTGAATTAAGGCGTGGCTTAAAAAGAGGCTATAGTTTTAAATACATTTGGTGGCATGCCTCTAATAAAATATGGGTTACGAGTTCCGAGGGTTTCGGTAGTTGAAACTTCAAAATTTTAATACTATATATAAATAAGGATTTTGGGTGTTGAAATCCCAAGAAATTTTAGTGTTAAATTTCAAATGAAAATAAAACATATTTTTATAAAATGGTGTACTTACTTAGCGAAAGCTAATAAAAATATGTTTTAAACTGTTTTCAGGAAAAGCACCCATAGATGGTTAAAGCTTCATGGACGGAGCTGGACTGACAAGAGAACCATACTCTCTTGTTTAATAATTTGTATAATAAAGTTTGTTTTAAACATATATGTTTTCTTGTATAATATATATTTTTATAAAATAAACCGTCACCATGAGTGACAGGTTTTGGATGTAAACTTGGACCTACTCTGATATATATTGTGAAAATATTATTTATAAAAAAAATTAGGGTGTCTCATATATTATGACACACAATCTTACGCATCATGATTTTCCATGCGATGACTTCGATAATTATGTTCCGGACCATAATTATTTTTATCGTCGGATGGTCCACATGATTCGTTCTATCGTGTGGATTTACAAAATGTTTGAAAATATAGTTTTTAGAATAGAAATCCTTTAGGGAAATGTGTTATAAGTGAGACGTCTTTTATATAGACAAAAGTTTATAGGTATTTATATAAAATGGGGAATTATATAAAACAACCCTTCGATAATTTTAAACTTTACTCTATGGGCATGATAATAGAAAATCTTAATTAGTACTTCAATAATTCATAAAAGCGTTAAGTCAAAATTTATTAAATAGTCGATACGAAGCAAAAATCTAATTCAACTAAGATATAATACAACAAGAGACAAACTATTCTTAGTAGCTTAAATCTTCAGTTGCGCATGTCTTGGAACCCTGAAACTTGAGCATCTTGAGTGATTTAATCCATGGGAGCTTGAGCGGTCGAGGTAGATTGATTCAACATCACTTGAGTAACTGGAGCTCGTACGCTTTACAAGAGGGTTAGGGTCTCCTGAAGGGTAGCAAGCACGGGTGGTAGGGGCATCAAGTTAAGCATGAGGGGTAGGCTGTTGCGGGACAACTTGTGTATTAAGCGGTGTAGGGCAAGTATATGCAATGATGATCGAAGCGATTACATTAGGTGCAAAAATGACATGAGGATTGAGTCGAATGATGAAAGTTACTAGTGGGGCATGACGAGTGAATACTGATGGATATTTTCTTGCTTGAGATACTTTGATTTTGTCGAGGTTGATGATTGATTTGATTAACAGAAATTTTTTTTTGTTGTTTAGACTTGTGCTTGTTGTCGTTGCTGTTGTTGCAAGGA
Organism: Bidens hawaiensis; assembly: GCF_021521415.1. Taxonomy (NCBI): domain Eukaryota; kingdom Viridiplantae; phylum Streptophyta; class Magnoliopsida; order Asterales; family Asteraceae; genus Bidens; species Bidens hawaiensis. Next base: position 234,661 of record NW_027494628.1, read on the forward strand.
TGAGTAGGGGTAAAAGAATTAAAATTTCCGTCAAGGAAGTTAATGAACAAGTTTGAATTGGTTGTATTAATTTTTTTGAATTTGAGTTTATATTTTAGGGGTTGCAGCGGTTAACTCATTGACTATACACGCAGGTGGTAAGGAGAACTAGACTATTGATGTCGAGGACGACAGTGGTTTCTTGGGTGAGACATTTTATGAGGATCAAAAATAAAGATTTATAAGATGAATGATAAATTGAGAAACTAATTAAATATTAAAAGTTTAATTGTCTTAGGTAACTTATAATAACTTTGCTTTTAAGGACATTGGGGATTTGCGTCACATCACGAGGAATAAAAGTAAAAGATTATAAGATGAGGGGGTACATTACGTAAATAGTTATTAAATGATGTAGTCAATATGATTGATGTGTGATGATTACACGAGGAGATAAGTCAGTTTAAAATTTAGATTTTTATTTGATTAAGTTAACTAACGAAATATATTTGTGGATGTTGGCCTCCCATGAGCTTTCCATAGCAATTTGAAAGGCCCAACAAAACTAACGAATAAACGCAACTGAGTTGGACAGCCCATGAGCGTTACATGGCATTTTGATTGTCCCAACTAATAAACGAATTTACAATACAATATAGTTTGTCGGCCCAATGAGCGTTACATTGTGTTTTAACCGACCAAACTAAATAATGAACAAACGAGAGAAATATGAGTAGTTGGAGTATCTCGTAAACCACCACGTATGATGAACTCCAACAAAAATAACATTCAAAACAAGATGAGAAATGTATAGTAGGAGTGCCCATAGATACCATGGATTTTTCACCCAACTAACCATTTAAATAACAAAACACAATAATCAGAATTTACCGAATTTAGCCACGAACCACCGTGAATTCGATTTAAAATAAACATAAGGTGTCGGTCGTATGCAGTTGTGTTCCTCTTTGGCCGAGAGGAACTTGTCATGCTACCTAACCCTAAGATGAAAGAGGAAAAACAAAAGTAAGGAATTCTTAAGAAATTTCCCAAAAATAAAAGGCAATCCACTTTGATTTAAAATATTTACGAAAAGTTTTCTTTGAAGGTTGAGGCGTAGCCTCGGAGTTGTGTGTGTGTGCATAACAATACAATAATAAATAATAAATAATTAATTATCTAGGAAAACTGTAAACAATTAATTCAAACACCTAAGGCAAACAGATAAGCACGTATGGGGCTCCTAAGCATGTTACTATGGCACCACTAACGACCTATCTTAAACCTTCAGCTCTGATACCAATCTGTCACCACCTAACCTACGGCGGAAATGCCGGGGCGTGAACTGATTGCCACAGCTCTCAAGATACTATCATGCAATATTAAGTGTGACAAAATCTATTAAATTTAGTTAAGTAATCAAGTACATCAAAATTATAAATAAACAATTACAATAAACATCCAAAACTAAGTTCTCGCATCTCTTCTCTAACATGCATCCTAAGTTGCTTCAAACAATCTTAATAATCACGTCACACGAGGTTGAGTGAGTATAACACCAGATTTAAGACACTATAATAATAATAATAATAATAATAAGTAAAAGTGCAAACTGTTCCTGTGAGATATACAGATAAGCCATAGCACATAACAATCAAACAACCATAAAGAAATGGCTCAACCAATCCATATAAATGGACATTGGTTACCAAGCAATGACTAAACCGCGACATAAAAATAGACATCGGTTGCCGAAGTAAGCAAATAGCGTTCAAATAAAGCAAGTAAGCAAATAACAAGTTAGGCAAACTGATAAACACACGAGGATAGACAGTTGCGGTTGAATGCTATATAATATAAAAATATCTACGAACGCATATGTCCCCAAACCAGTTAAAAAATAAGTAAAAGAAGGGGAGCGAAATACTCACCTTAGTAAATAAGCAAGAGATAATGAATAGGCAAGAAAGCGGTAAGTCAAGCTTTTCGGGATTTACCGACGAGAAATTCCAAGTAACAATAATTGAGGAAAATAAGTATGGGTTGAATATCGAAACTAAAACTAGATAGAGGTTTGGGATTTGATGATCGAGTGAGTTTTTGCGAAAGGTATACATTACTTTAATTTATTATCGGTTTTATTATCAATTTTATTTAACAAAGGTTTGTCATAAATAACATGATTTTAATTATTTAAAATTATCATTATAAGTAGAATACTTGTATAAATAATATTTATAATTTTTTATAAATTATATAAAGAGGTTTGTATTAAATAATAACTTTAAGCTAAAAATACCTTTAATGTATATTTTCATTATTATTAAAGATTAATGTTGTATTTAATAAAGGATAAATAATATTTATATAAAATAAGATCTTTTAAAAAATGCTTGAATTTATATATTTAACAAGATTAAATTTAAATATAAAAAATTTTATTAATTTTAATAATCTAACATATATATATATATGTATATATATATATATAGCAAGGTTATAATAAGAAGTAGAATTTTCCTAAAAAGTGTAGAAAGTGTGTTTTCATCACTATATCTAATAAAACACACCGCACAATAAACACACCACAACTAAAATAAAACACACCGCATAATAAATACACTTTTCATATCCACCATCAGATCAACATATCTAACGCACCAGATTACTTCTTACACTTTTTAGACACATTCTACTTCTTATTTTAACCCCACCCATATATATATATATATATATATATATATATAGGGGATGGATCTTGCGAAAAGTGATATTACAGCGAGAAGTGCGAGAAATGAATCATTACCATTGATTGTGTTTAATCAATGGTTTACAATAGAAATGGCATTATCGTAATTAAAAACACATATTTATGACATGTTTTTAATTAAAAATGGTAGACATGTCTTTGATGTAGGCCTCATTAAACCAGAAATTTATGTATTGAACAGTTATTTTTTCTTATGCATAATCAATGCTCATAAAATGATTAATACTATTTAATTTTTCTCATTAAAATTTTGCAAATAAAGTATAATTTCTTTTTTTTTGGAATTTATAATTGTGTAAAGTGTTTATTTGATTTTAGGATTTATTCATAAAGCACATAATTTTTTCAATAAAGTAGAGTGGTATTTTGAACTGTGTATTGTGTTTGTTCATATATTATACTATACAGGGATTAGGGATTAGTTCAATGTTAAGGTATTTTTCGTTCATTTCATTTTCACAACTAATATTATTTGTGTAGGATAATTTTGCTTACTATGTAGGGTATGTAGGAAAAAATACGTTATATGTTGGGTATGTAGGATAACTTTGTTTACTATGTAGGATAAAATCTTTATTGTGTGGGATGTGTAGATTTATATATGTAATGTGTATGTGGTATTTTGAATTGTCTATGTGTAAATTATATCGTGTGTAGATTCATATATGTACTGTGTAGGTATTATTTCGAAATGTGTATGTGTAAATTTTATCATGTGTAGGTTCATCTATGTACTGTGTTTGTGGTATTTTGAATTGTGTATGTGTCAATGTAGGATCATTTATTTACTGTGTAGGTTCATATATATACTGTGTATGTGGTATTTCAAATTATATATGTTTAAATCTTATCATGTGTAATATCTAGGTAATAAAGTAGTTGTAGAGTAATTCAATATTTAAAGTCATATATGTAACCTAGGCTTATCGTATGTGCACGTACGAATATGTTATATTATATAATATGATATAAAGATATTGAATATGTATTGATCTTAGTTTTATTAGTCGTAAAGGAATCTTTTGGTAATGTCAAAATAAAATCCTAGAAATTATGCAAGCAGATTTAGATGATAAAGAATTAAAAATTAAAAAAAGAAAAACATTTTGAAACTTCCTAAAACATTTATTAGTTACCAAAAAATAAAAGCTAAGAATTTTACTATTATGCCCATCTAATTAATTAAAGATAAAATAAATAGAAAATTCCTGATTGGTTCTAATATCTTCTCGCACTAAGAAACGCTTCTGAAATGAACCAAAACCTATATATATATATATATATATATATATGATTTTTAACCAATGTTCGTAAAAATTAATCGGCTAAATGTCGGTTTTAAGAAAACACTGATCAATTATTGTACTAATATTATTAATTATATAATTTAGATTATTAGATATATTAATATACAAGCTAAAATATTTTATATAAAGAAAGAACCAAAAACAGGGCTGGAGGGGGCTTGAACCCCGCGCCCTCCAGCCCAACCGCCCATAACACACCCACCAGCCAACTGCTCTAAGTATTCAATTGATTAAAACTCAAAAACGAAAAATATATATCTATACAGACGAAAGAACCAGTCAACCCAAGAACCCTAACAAGATCAATCCGTTAATTAGATCGTTAATTAACTAAGTAGACAGAGGGCTATTGATGTGTGAAACCCGACGAATCTAACCATATAATTAATTACCTGCCTTGATGTTGGTTTGAGGGTTAAATCGGTTGCTAAAGCCAACGGCAATGAATACGTCTAGATTTTACATCAAGCAACAAAATTAATATGATTGGTTATAGGGGTTTGACAGGCGATATAATGAGGATGGTGCAAGTGCGTTGAATTGGAATATAATGATCGTTCTATAGAGAAACCCTAAACGAGTTATGATTATTTATTCAATAAGCAACGTATCCCGTTTGATTGTTGCTTCCTAATTGAAGATGTTGGTAGACCGATTTTAGTAAGGGAATCAAATTGCATAAATAAATTTCTTGTTTAAGACGAGAATTAAGGTGCAAGTTAACAAAATGGGTCACGGACGTAAATAGGGGTCGGGTTAACGGGTTTGTAATTGGGTTTCTAATTTAAATTAGTATTATTATATTATAATTTGGATTTATTTGCATTATGGTCCTTGAACTTAAGAGATGGAAACAGTTTTGGGTTAAAGTTTATGTTCGGGTAATTTTTGTGTATTTTCCAAAGTTTTATTATATAATAAATATTAATAATATAATAATAACTATAATAATCAATATAATAATAAAGAAAAATAAATAAATAAATAATATTTTATATTTATTTAGATCTTCCGAAGACGAAAACGGTAGGGTGATATGATATTTGAAAAATCCGAGTTGTTACACTAATGGTCTTGTTTTAGATTACAATCTAGTTAGAATATTTCATCCTTAAATCCTAATGTATTTGAATACAAGGTATTCCATTGTTTGTGTATTCCTTCTTTTGTATACTTTTCTTTTTGTACTCGAGTCTGTCCATGCATACTATCATGTCTATGTATATAGTGCTTGGGTTACTCAACTCATTTGAATACATGTATAGGGTATTTGTAACCGAATACCTTCTTATATTTATTCAAGAAATTTCGGGATGTTACAATAAGACAGGACAAAATGAACAAGCGATGATGCTTGCAGACCGGAAGGCAATAAAGGCAGAGTGGGATCGTACGCAAAAGAGAATTCAAAAATACAAAAAAATGTTTAGTCAGTGAAAGTTATTACTTTTGTAGTCTGAGGCATGTCAATAATGTCATTAAACATGTAGTGTCATTTATGTTGTTGACTTACTTCTATTCAATTATGCTAAACATGTCATTTCATATAGGGCTGTAAATGAATCAAACCGAATCAAACGAAGCTTTGTTAATGTTTGTTTATTAAGCATTAAGCTTGTTCACGAATGGTTCACGAATTTAATGAACGGAACTTCTTGGTCGTATTAGTTCGTTAAGAAATTGAACTTGTTCATTAACGCAAACGAACATGTACTATTTATGGGGAAAAACACGACATTCATAATATTAAACATTAGACATAATCACCTTAATTAAATATAAAGTTAAGTACTTGCGATAATTATAATCATAAACATAAACATCCCGAATCAGCTGTTTTATACTAATAATGTAAACAAAGCACAAGTTGGAGTTATAAAGCATATTATTAATGAAATGAACTAAACATAAACAATAAACTCATTATAGGTTGGTTATGGCAAATAAAGTATTATAAAAATATAAAACAAACCTTTAACTAACAAACCAACGTAAACGGGCATAAATAACACATTATCAAACGTTCACGAACGTAGACTCTGTTCATGTTCATTCGTTTAACTAAATGAACAAAAATTTTTTTGTTAGTGTTCATTAATTTACTAAACAAACGAATGTAAATGAACTTCTCGTCGAACGGTTCATGAACGTTCGATTCGTTTGCAGTCCTAATGTCATGTAGTTCATGCTATTGAACTTGTTATCTAATCATGTTAGACGTGTTATGTCATGTAATTCGTTTATTATGAGTATGTTTGGCATGAAGCTTTTAGGAGCTTTTAGAAGCTTCTAGATTTAAGCTTTTAAGAAAAAGCTCTTACTCAATTAAAAGTCTTGTTTGATTCAAGGAGCTTGAAACTTTTAGGTTAGGAGAAAAAACTTAAAGCTTAAAGTTTCCACTAGTAGTAGCGTTTAAAAAGAGTTACACGCTTTTAGTATTTTAATTTACTTAAATAACCTTCCAAAATAAATACATTTACTATTGTTGTTTTTAGTTATGCCCATTTTAGTAATTTTATACATTATATTAAAAGCTCAAGCTACTCTAAATTTATCTAAAAAGCTACAGTTACCAGCTTCAAACCACCAGCCACCAACTTCCAGCTAACAGATAGTTTTGCCAACCATATATATGTCATTGTTCTTATTTAAGTGAAAGTGTTACATTTTAATGAATACTCGTGTTAAAAGTACATGTCATGTCAAAATGACCGGTTTAACACGACACGTTATGTTTTATCCGGTGTAATATATACTTATTATAACAAACTTTACACGTATTGCGAGCTCGATCTAAGCTTTACAAGGTGTACATACAATCAATTTTCATCTCAAAGAAGGAAAAGTTCGATTAACTTGATTTTTTCAATATAAATATATATATTCCATTCCTATTTATGCTCTCTACCACTATTCTCTATCCTATTCCCTCGGTATCGCTAGTTGCATTTTGAGTTATATGGTATGCCATGTGTCCTTTAGACCGTATGCATATGCATGTATTAACATGCAACAAAACACAAAATACATACCTTCATAACCCTTGTAACCTTAATTCATCATCAAAAAATTTCTTCCACCATGGCTTTGTTTGCTACGGTTCGTATACGCATATATGCGTGCATGTATACATACGTATAATGTACATTTAAATATGTTTGTATAAATTCTAATGAATGAATGAATGTTGATGCAGAGATACTGCTTGAGATCAATTTCAAGGTGCAACCAACAAGCCTCTATTTCCTCAACCAGCACCAAATATGGTGCCAACACGAATGCATCAACCGGAGCCAGTAAGCTCAAGTCGAAGATGGACATGTTTCCCATATATATTTTGGTTGGATTTACAGGCGGAGCGGTGTTTTTGGCGGTGAGGAGCGTGTCACAGCAGCTGTTTCACCACCCGGGCGTGCAGGTCAACAAGAGCAATAGAAGCATGATGCCTGAGGTTGATACCCCGGATGTGTCTTTAGCTTCCGGAGACAAGTTCCTTACTAGATCGGTCCTCAGGAAAGTTGGTCACATTCAGAAACGTGATGATGTCGTGTCCATGGATCGCGCCCCTGATGCCACCGTAACCCATCGGTATGCTAGTTTTATTTCTCATCCATTGTTATATATGTTCATTTGTGTTATGAATGTATATTTGTTACACTGCTAGAAAATTGACTTTTACCGATTAGAAAATCATCAATTGATGCTTCGTGTTAATAACGAATATGTCAAAATCCATAAAGGATTATAGGTCGTTAGTCGACTCTCATGAGCAATCGCGATCAAACAATTAAAATAAAAAACTAAATTTTCTAAAACTCATTTTTTATGGTTGTTTGTGATTGTGGACGGATTTTAAAGATTAGATTCAGATAAGACTGTCTCGGGCGTTGCCGATAAGCTAGATAGCGTCAGTGATTCGTTAATGGCACGCCATAAGTGATATCCACCGTTGTTGATTTATGAGTAATACTCACCATTGTTCTGATTGTTGTATATTGTCGGTGATCCGTTGGTAGATTCTATCAGTGATCAGTTGGTGAGGTCTTTAGGTTTCCTCGTGGATCTTCACTGACATGCTGAAAGTTAGGGATTACCTGTCAAAATTATTCCACGCTGAAATTCCATTGATTTGTACTATTGACTCGAATGCAGGTCAAACGAGTCTACCAACCTGAAAACGGTGGGAGTGGAACCTAGAGCTAACCGCGGTTAATCTTGCATCGATTTTCAGCAGCAAATGGTGTGTTTGGGGCTGCATCGAAGACCAATCTCCTAAAATAAGATTATGTTGCTATGTTCTTTCAAGTTGCTTACAAAACCTTATAAAATATTTCATGATTATTACTACATTTCCGATTTAATGTGTAATTGTATATATGGTAGTGATTTTAATTAGAGCTTGTTAAACTACAATCTTGGAATAATGGAATTAAATTTTGATGAGTAAATCTCATTGAGCCACACCCAAATTTATACAATGTCAAGAGACTTTTACTACCACTGTGATCGATTGCAATCTTGACTCAAGAACGGTGTGCCGTATCAAATTTTGTCAAACCTTAAGCTGAACAAAAAAATCTTGAAAATCAAATTAACCGAGTTCGGACTAATATATGTAAGGCATTTTGTTCTTGGTCATTTTTATGTTGGGTGAGTCTCGGGTTGGGCCAAGGCCGAATATAATATTCTTAGGCTAAGATGTTTTTATTGGTTTTACCAAACCCGGGTTCACCCCCAAAATTAACACCAAGAACATAAACAAATACCGTTATCGGTCAAGGAGTGTTCATAAGTGCAATAATATTGTTGTTGTAAGCAACACAAATTTAATAGCTATAATGCTATATCATCTTTTTAGGGAAAAAAAGTACAGAAACTTTCCTCTAGAAAATGGTCTCTTTTGACCCATTACCCAGCCAGACCAAGGTCATCTTTCCACATCTAAATCACTAAATATCCGGACGCTTTGATTAGAAATTCATCAATGCAACACGGTAAAAAGAGAGAGAGAGATCTGATAACCCGAACGCCATGGCTCGTGAAAGAAGCGCAAGCAGAGTACTTGACTCTCACTTGAACCAGTTGATCTACCATCCCATCCAATATAGACATTAACTTTCCAGCGTAAATATTTTCCTTTTGAAGCATACCTGGTGGACCAAATGGTATAAGATATCTATTGAACCAAGTGAAAGATACGGCTTTTCTTTAAGTTCAACAATGTTTCGAATTATCACAAACAGTACAGCCTCGTGGGAATCGGGCAAGACTGCCCGACTTGCCTGACATCCACCAGCACAATTTGGTGGTAATGACATAAGAGAATGCCAAAATGGATAGTATGACAAGGAACATGAAGATCATTTTTCCATGGCAATACTTTAGTGACTTGCACCTCATGCACCGGTCGTTGTACTTTAGTCTGTCCAAGTTTGGATTCTGATATGCATTCTCAAAGCATCTAGCAATGTTCGACAGATACTTTCATATAACAGCTTCTCTCACTTTTCCGTTAATTTGTCCTTGATCAATCAAACACGAATAAGTAACAACCGAAGGCACAACACCGTCCCGCACCATTTTCTCTTTCAGTTTAACCGCCTCATGAGTATTTCCAATCTTCATAAACCCGTCTATCAGAGTATTATAAGTAATAACATTAGCATCAACCCCTTTAGAACGGAGCTTATAAAACAATCTCACCGCTCTCTCAACATTCCCAGATTTACACAGCCCATTTATCAAAGCATTATATACAGTAACATCAGGAACAATCCCCTTCTCCAACATCACATCACGCAACTCAAACGCCTCATCAACTTCACCAGCAGACGATAAACCACTAATAAGCGTACAATAAGTAAAAATATCAGGAACAAACCCTTTTTGTGTTAATAAAACAATAGATTGTTTTGCATCATCAATTTTTCCAAGTTTGCATAACCCTGCAATCGCTACATTATACACAACATTATTGGGAAAACAGTAACTTTCCACAAACCCATCAACAATATCAGAAAACTTATCTACATTTGACTTTCCAATGTCAAAGTCAAAGAATTTCTCAAAACTTTTTTCTCCGGGTACAAGATCAAAATCCATTATCTTATGCAGTAGCATGTTTGCCTCGTTATTCATACCGAACCTATATAGTGCGCTAACTATTGTGCTACATATGACAACATTAGGCGATAAACCTTTTTCTTTCATTTCAAAATATGTATTAAACGCTTTATCAAGCATCCCTTCTTTGCACCAACCGGATATAAGTGCACCGTATGTTACAATATTGGGGATTATTCCCCTGTTTTGCATCTCAGAAACCAGATCTACAACTTTATTCAAGTTTTTAGATCTAAAATATCCGGTAATAAGCGAGTTGTACATTTCAACCGACAACCGAATAGCTTTCTTTTCAATAATATCCTTAATTTCAATAGCCATCTTCATGTTCCCATATTTACAATATCCATCAACAAGGATATTATATGTGATATTATCCGGTGGACAACCTAAATCATTCATTTTATTAATAACCTGCTCTGCTTCATCCATTTTGCCCATCTTGCATAACCCGTTAAGCATGATGTTAAACCCGATTACGGGTTTAAAGAATCCCCGAGCTAGAAACTGTTTCCACAGTATTAAAGCCCGTTTGAAATCGTTAGATTTAAAGAACCCGTCAAGCAATATACCATACCCAACCTCGTTAGGTGTCACACCTCGTTTTATCATGAGATGCCAAAGCTTTAACGCTTTGTCAATGTCGTTGACTAAACAAAAACCTTTCAACAGAGTGTTATAAGTTACAATATTTACATCTATGCCATCACGAACCATCTTTTCACAAAGCTCAAAAGCCTTAGATGTACTTCCTTGTTTACAATATCCGTCCACCAAAGTGTTGTAACTGTAAATATCTGGTTTTAACTTCCATTTACTCGTACTCGTTGCCACTTTTACGGCTTCATCGACTCGACCAAGTTTACATAAACCGTTAATAATCGAATTGCAGATAAACATGTTTACCTTCAATCCTGCTTTCAACATCTCGTCTTGAATCCTGAAAGCACAATCCATCTTTCCTGCTCGACAATACCCGTCTATCAAAACACCATACGCGTGCTCATCCAACACTAATGACGGATTCTCTTCTTTCATATCTCTAATCACCTTCTCAGCTTCATCCACTTTCCCTTGTTTACAATATCCCTTAACAAACAACGAATAAGTAACCACATTCGCCGACACGCTCTTATCTTTCATCAACTTCAACACTCCTTTCGCACTTACCATATCACCTAAACTAACATACCCATTAATCAAACTATTGTACGTCACGACATTCGGCTCCAAATTAAAATCATAGTCGACCTCTTTCAAAAAGTTTAACGCTTTACCAACCTGTCCGTCCTTACAATAAGCATTTACAACAATACTACAAGTACACACATCCGGCACAATCCTGATCCTATTCATCTGATCATAAACCACAAAAACCGAATGAAACTCTCCCTTTTTAACCAAACAACTCAACAATCCATTACAAGACCGCAAACTAGGCACTCGTCCTAACTTCGACATTTCATCGAACACCTGGAGTGCATTCTCCACCAACCCGTTTTCCGCGTACAATTTCAAGATAATATCAAACACAGTCGGCGAAAACCCGAATTCCCGATAAACCCTAACTAATTCACCCCACACCCACATCCCCAAACGCTCATCTTCCTCCAAAAACCCAATCAAAACCCTTAATTGCACTCGGGTTTCATCGAACATCCGTGCCCTAGACAGTATATGAACTAACTTACAATACGACTTCATATGGGGTCTAAATTTGTTCTGCTTGGAGGCTAAATTGAAGAAATGTAAGCAGGCATGTGGGTTTAGTTTCAATTTTGTTAATACTTGGTTTAATAGTTGGTCTGAATATTCGAATGAGAGAGTGGTTATGGCGTCATAGCGACGGAGTACGAGCAGACGGCAGATGGTGCTGACTAATTCGGGTCGGGTCAAGTCGGATATGTACCGGAGGTGGGTTGATTGGTGGGTTGAAAAGTGGCGAAGGAAGAGAGTGTGTTTGAACATTGGGTTTGTTGTGTTGTGTTGTGTTGTGTTGTGTTGTGAAAGTGAAGTAAACTGAAACCGTTTTGATTAGTTTATGTTCATGTTTATTATGATTACTTTTTTTAACGACCAATTAGAATAGCTGACGGGTCACTGACATATATAAACGTTTTTATTTCACCATCGGTGACTCCTTACTAAATTGAAGTATTTAGATGTCTCATTTTAACCACTTATACTAGAGATTATTGGCGTTTATTATGATTACCAATAGGTACTTTCTTTTTTTTATTATTTTGTATATTTTTCGATCAAGGGAAAAAAAGGTCATCACGAATTCACGATGGACGCAGCTAAGTTTTTTCGTTAATTAATTTCATGTTTTCGTTAATTATTTTCATGTGCCAAGCATATGAGGGGAAATTGATAATTCCATGTGTATTTTCAAACCTATTTCATTCCAAATTGGTACATCAATTTCAAAACTAAAGAGCATTTATTATGAATGGAACTCACATTTGATTTTAATCTAGTTTGTAACTCTTTAAACTCAATCTAGACACTTTAAAGTTCTCAAAGAAACTCGTATGGTCATTATATATGAGTCCATGATGGGTCTGTTTTTTAGCCCAAACCCACTCAGTCAAAACACATTAAGAGTTTCAATTGTAACCCTAAATAATGGCCAAATTATGCGTACGCACATACATCACGTGTTTACACTCAAGTCTTAACCAACCATAACAAGATTAGGCCCAACTAGAACTTCACAAAGTATCGGGTTAGAATCAAACCCAGTTTTGAGTCCGAACAAAAAGAAAACATGTTTGGTTGAACCCGATATGAACCTAAACCGCAATATAGGGTTGAAACCAGTTTGTAACCCTATACATTAAAATCGTTTTCGAACCAAACTGGTTAACACCCAGTAACGCTATCCCGAAAACCTGTTAAACGGTTAAAAGCCAAAGCAAATTGAGCTCAAAATCCAATTTGTGCACCTCCACACCCAACGGAGGTTGGATTTAGTTTGAGAACACTAACATCTAGTGGTGCACGCATCGATTAATTTGGTTCATTTTATTTTGGTTATTAACTAAACCGGTTATTGGTCAGTACGTTTAAAAGCAGTTTGTCTGATAACCGGTTTGGTTAGTAACTGGTTTGATAAGCCGGTAACCCTATTAAATAAAGTTGGTCATGTTATTCTGAAAACTTGTTAAACAATTAAAAATCAGTGTTTTAAAGAAAATCAAATAAATACCAAAATATAAAATAAACTAAATATACATGTTTTTTATTTACCTTTAATGCTTTTCAAAAAACATAGGATAATTTGTTCAAAAACAAACATCGAAAATCTCAAAAACATCTTTTTTTATTTCTGATATATGTAATAGTCATGTCGTCTTCTTCTAAAGTTTATTCTCCGGCTTCTTAATTCGTTTAATATTTATTTCTTGACTTTCACTTTGGTATTGATTCAATTTTTTCTTTCGATCATTTTCAAAATTATTCAATCTGACCGATTCATCAAACGTTTAGTTTTTCCGCTGATTGTGATAACGCATATCCTTTTGCTACTTCTATCTTATGTAGTTATTATTTAACTTCGAGTTTGCCTTCAATACTTGAGACATTTTGTTTACATCCCATCGCATTCAAGTGGTCCTTTAAGCACTTAAACGAACAAAATGTTGAATTGAATCGTACCAGCCTCTATTGGGGGTTATTACTCATTTTTGTACTTGTTTGATTTTCCAATTATTTCTTCAATTAAGAAAACGAGAGAGAACTAAAATAATAGACTAATCATTCTAGGTATTCTCTCTCTTAGCCCATTCGGAAGGATCTCATCTCATAATTATCCATGACTGTTTAGGTCTCTAGCATGACCACTTGATGAAATATAGAGGGAAGTGGCGGAAATGGCCGATACTACTGGAAGAATTCCTCTTTGAATAATAGGTACTGTAGCTGGTATTCTTGTGATCGGTTTAGTAGGCGTTTTCTTTTATGGTTCATATTCCGGGTTGGGTTCATCCATGTAGTAATAGGATGAATTGAGATGCACAGTCATTAGTTTTTATTTCGTCGGAACTATCATATCCTCGTAAAGTTGATCTTCATATTCGAAATCGTTTATTTCAATCAAATTAACTATAACATTTTTAAATACTTCAAGCAAATCATCTAACTTTTTAATCGATTCCCAATCAATTGCGGGACAGTTTTTGACTTTTCTCTTAGCAGCAAGACTATTATGGAATGGTTGGTTGACTTGAGGTAACACCAACACCAACGGTAGTTTGAGCACTTAAGCATGTTTAAACAATTATTTAACAAAACTAGTAAACAAAGTTTGATTTGCGGTTAAACCGAGGCTAGTCTCTGGAAACGCATAACCATGGAACTTCATTAATATGATATACAAACTAAAATGAGCAGACGTTAAGCATGATTAATATGTATAAACAAGTTATATAATTATATATATATCAAGGACTACGAAAGTCCTCCATGTAGCCTTGCCTTACGAGGCCCGACACTCCACCGACCGAGATCGGGGAAGTGATCACCATAGGTAACAAGGGGTGTTTATTATATATATGATGTGCCATAAGTTATAAGTAATAATATGATGTTTAAAATCAAGTATTATTGTCAGTTTGACTTTTGAAAGTCAAACTGCCAAGAACAAAGAAAACAACCTTAAATCTTAAGAATTTGAGAGAGAAATTGAAGTGTGAGCGGAGATTAATGAAGGATAAGGGAGTGTATAAATAGGACAAGATTGAAAGGGTTTTACATTAGGTCTAATGGGTAAAAATCGGATTGGATAAAAGGATATAAACCACAAACAACAACAACAAACAACAAATCTGATCTGACTGTGGCTGCACTACGCGACCCCCTGCCCCTTGGTGGCCGCCCGGTGCGGCGCCCTCTAGGGGTGGGGTTGGTCCAACTCATCTTGCGTGGTTCGTTTTACGTCCCGGAAGTTCGTTTTCGATGTAATTTGAGCGTTTAAAGGCGTTTTAGAATCCCTAAAAGGGGTTTTCAAATTGAAAAAGCGGGAATGATTTAGTAACATAAAATCCAATATTTTATATATTTGAAATGTTCATGATATAAATCGGGTCGGTTTACAACATAAAAAAACAAATACAAGATAACCCGAAATTGACGAATGCCACATCGGGACCGGGACCTTACAATGTTTATCGCCTAAATTGTACATTACATGGTCTTAAACAAGCACCAAGGGCCTGATTTCGACGATTAAGTGTGTTCCTTGTGGCTCTCGCCTCTCGGTTTCATTTGCAGTTGAGCCGACCCCTCCCTGTAAACTGATACAGTTTTTAATATATCTACTTGTTTATGTAGATGATATAACCATTACCGAAAACAATCAAACCGTTATTGACACATTTATTGATCGTTTAAATAAAGAATTCAAGATCAATGATTTGGGCACATTAAACTAATTTATGGGACTTGTAGTCATCTCAAAACAGTTGTGGGTTATCTCTTGGTCACGTAAAATATGCACATGACATCCTATCTCGGGCAGGTCTTCTTGATTCTAAACCGATCTCAACACCCCTTACCACCATCAATACCTTCACCTCATATGGTACATCATTCCACGATGCCACTCTTTATCGTTCCTTAGTTGGAGGTCTTCAATAACTTACTATCACGAGACCGGATCTCTCATATGCGGTAAACCAAGCTAGCCAGTTTCTTTAAAGTCCCACCATTGTTCACTTTCAGCTCGTCAAATGTATTCTTATTTACGCCAAAGGTACCTTATCCTATGGTCTAGTTTTCGATTGCCCCATTAAAACATTTTTAATCGTGGGCTTGATGTATTGAAAATAGACGATCAACCTATGGCTAGTCTATTTACTTAGGAGGAAACTAAGTGTCTTGGAGTCGAAAAACAATGAACAACTGCTCGTTCAAGTTGTGAATCTGAATACCGGGCTATGGCAAACGGCAGCTGAAATCATTTAGCTAACTCATCTTTTACGAGAATTGCATGCTCTATCGCCCAATAGACCAACCCTACTATGTGACAACAACAGTGCTTTATTCTTACTTCAAAATCTCGTATCACTCAGACGAGCAAAACACATTGACTGTCATTTCATCAGAGAATTGGTCTTCGCGGGCCGTTTAGACACCAATTTTGTTCTTACCGCACTTCAGATAGCTGATATATTTTCACCAAAAGTCTATCTAGACCTCTTTTTAAACGCTTCCGTGCAAAGCTTCGTGTGGGACCCCTACCTGCTCGCTTGAAAGGGGGTAATAGCCACCAAAAATGAAAATTCAAAATTCAAATTATGTTGACCTAAGTTAGTTAGCTTTGTTTTTGTAAAGGATTCTCCGCTTATTTTGTTCATTGATTTATGTTGTGGTTGTCTGTATAACTATTCTTTTGGGTTAATGCAAAAAGTTATTCCCTTCACTCTTACATAGACATATTATTTTGAAATCTAGTAAAACAAGTTGGCTCAGGTCTAACCACCAGTTTAAATGTGCTCTAACTACAATGAGTTTGGATAAAAATTGTTCATTTGAAAATTTTTAAATTGGTTCGGATCAAAATGTGTTCCAACGAGTATGGGTTGGACTTAAAACAAGTTGTTTTATGAATAGAAAAGGTATGTATCAAATTGTGTTCCAACCGGTATGGATGGGGCTTAAAAGAAAGTTCTATGAATAGGTAGGCAAAAATAATACCTTAACATACAACAGGTAAGCGAATCTCTTTTTTTCTCGAATCGATCCATGAAATCACATTCCAACATCTCGGAATCGTCAATACATGTCCAATTAATCATTGGTTCACCGAAAAAAACAGTTTTGGATCGTTAATCTATTAATTTTATACTTTTTTTTCACGAAAATCGATTTTGAGCGTTTTAAGGTTTTGGCTTCGCGTTTTAGTTTTTGGTTGAGCGTTTTAGTATTTTTGCCTTTGTTTTTGCGATTGAGCGTCTCGTGTACATATCGTACGTTAAGGCATTATTGTACAGTATCTCGACCCTTAAAATGTATACACCCTCTATACTTGCCTTTTTTCTTAACATAGAGATGACACACCGACGCACCGTGATGGCGGTAGTAGTGGTAGTGATGGCGGCGCTAGTGGTGGGAGATGTGTTGGAAATTAAAAATTGTTTGACTCGTTCAAATGAGTCCATAAGTTCAATTTTTCTTTTTTTACGATTAACTCACTTACTGATAGATTGGTCAGAGTTGTTGAGTGTAATTATATTAGAAGCAATTTGAATTAAAGTTTTATACGTAATAGACTAGGAAATAATATTATTGCCCATATCTTTACATTTGTATAGTTGATTTCTTAGTTATGGCTTCAATATTTGCCAAATATAGTTTGTAGTTACATTAAATGTTATTGAATGAATAGAGCAACATAGAGGTGTAAAAGAGTCGAGATGTGCCCAAACTTAACTAGACTTGAGCTCGGCTCGTTTTGACTAACAACTTCTCAAGCTCGAACATGAGCTCATTTGCGGTTCTTTTTCTTAAACACGAGCTTGACTTGGCTCGACTCGTTTATACATTTTAATTTCTTTTATATATTTTGATAAAATCCATAACCGGCCTAAGCTCAGCTCGAGCTCGTGGGTAGTACCTTAACGAGTCTAGCGAATTCTTAAGTTATGAATCTTTTGAACTTCTATGTATTAACGAGAATAAATGGTCATCCCATACAACATTAGAACTTGGCCTCGATAACTAAACTAGTTTTATTTTTATTTGAAGCTCGGCTAGGATCAAGATCGATAAGGCTTTGCTCGTTTGGACCCTTAAATAAATGCGCAATTCTTAAGTATGAAAGTGTATTTGTCCAGTGATATATATTTAACGAAAAAAGTAATTATATAATACATTATTGAAGCGATAATAGGCAATCAACGTATATTCAATTACACAGAGATAAATCTCAATTTAGTTTATAGGGTCCTGCTATATGCACCATAATGGGTCAACTTTGAAAAGTTTAATGGAGAGAGAAAGAGAAATCAGATTGTCAGCTTTCCTCTTTTTCATAATTTTGTGTCAGTCTTAACTTTTATTTTATTTTTTTGGTCAAACAAGATATGATCAGCTTTTTTATCTTTGAAAACTTCAATTTAACTTTCCAAATCACTTTCTCTCTTGATCAGATACAAACCTTAGAAAACACCATTTGTATTGAAAAGAAAAATACAGTTAGAAAGTTAACATTAATTCTATATCACTAAAACTTGATCATCTACGTATTATAAATAAGAATACTTCAATCAAAAACTTAATCAAAACTTGATATTCCAAATCAGTAAACAAATACAAGTTAATAAGTTAATAAGGTAATAATATTTAATTCAAAGCCACCAACCAATCGAGTCGAAAGTGCGCATGCGAAGCTAAAGAAATTCTTGGAAACTTCAAATTCTGGCTTCGATAAATTTGTAACTTGTGTTGACCAAATTGTGAAGTCACAACATACAATAATCAAAGCAAGCTTAGGAACTAGCAGAATTCAGAAGATTCACCAGCATGACCTACAATGTTTCAAGCTATTGCATGGCTTTGTTTCAATTGAAGCTCTCGAATTACTTAAAAAAGAGTGTAAACGGTTGAACGAGGATCGGGTAGATTGTGATTGTCGACTTCGCACCTGTAAAGGGTTGCCATGTGCTTGTGAACTTTCAATGTTTATAAGTTCAGGTAAGTATCTTCATCTACATCGGATTGATTTTTTAAAAGTTGTTCATTTTAAAATTAATACTTATTTACTTTAAATGCAGGTCAATATATTCCTTTAGATAGGATTGATGTTTTTTGGAGGAAGCTAGATGTTTCACCTTTAACTTCTATGCAAGATGATGATGTTGATTGTGATGATGAACTACAAAGTTTTAAGGAAAGTTTCAACAGGTTGTCCAAAGATGGAAAGAGAAGTTGGATAAGAAAGCTCAAGGATATATTCACTCCAGGTACAAAATTATTATATATTTTATTACTTGAAATTTAACACGTATATTATAAAATAATCATTATACAAAATTCGTTTTAGGTAAAATCGACATTCGGGAACCTCGTGTCCAAAGGAATACTCGTGGACGATCGAGTTTGAAGAAAACGCAACAAAAAAGGCATGACGATCCCGTTCGTCAACAGTCTTGCAGATTTACAACTGATAAACCTCCCCTTCAGCGAACCGACTCCCATATGCCTCCGAGGCATAGTTCATATGTGCAACCCGTAGAACGTGATTATGCCCAAGAGCTTACAAGGCACAATTCATTAAGGGACCATGACAATTCTCCCGGTTACAACAGTGGATGGGGGAACTACGAAACACTTGGTTTTTACGGGAACTATGATGATCATCCAACTTACAATAGTGCATACGTGAATACTGGTGAACAAACGTATTTTGGAAGCACTTCAAGTGTAATAGATGATTTATTCGGGTTTAACCAGAATACTGCTGAACAGACGTATTTCACCAACACTGCAAGGGTAACAGAATATGATTTCATGGGGTTGAGCCAGCATAGTGTTACATGTCAAAAATCAATAGACTATCGCACTTATATTGGTGAAATTCCAGAAATATTTCAACCGTATGTGGAGGATATAGAAAACGTCGACGGTGATGGAAATTGTGGGTTTCGGGCTACAGCTGCTGCTCTCGGGTACCACCAAAATGATTGGGCATCAATCCGAAGGTCCCTAATTGAGGAGATGGTGCAGTATGAACAACTTTACAGACTCGCTTTCAACGACAAAAACAATACGGTGGACGAATACAATGCTGTGTTCTCATCCTTGAACTGGTTTGGTAAAGGTTTTGCACCAACACAATACTGGATGATTATGCCAGAGACGGGGTATTTGATTGCAAACAGGTTTAACGTCATTTTTCATTTCATTAGTAAAGATAATAATAGTAGCTCGACAATATTTCCGCTTTGGAGAGGACCTGACCAGTTCCCAGAAAAAAGAATCATTACAATGGCACTGGTGCATTCAAATCATTATGTAGCGGTGAAAATGCAAGGCGAGTTTCCAATGGGTGTCACACAAAAGTTATGGACACTAAACAGACAAACTGCCGCATCTGAGTGGGAACAAATATATCAATCACGTCAACAACTATATAAAGATTGGATATGGAAATAGTAATTAGTTTAATAAAGAAATAGTAATTAGTAATTAGTAATAATATAAAGAAAAAAAAAGAAAAAGAAAAAATTAAACAAAGAAAAATAAAACGTAATCATTACAATGGGTGTCACACAAAATCATTACATAATCATTAAAAAGAAAAAGAAAAAATTAAACACAATCATTATTTAATAATTAGCGGTGTAAAATGAAATTTAATGATTAAGTTATGTTCAATTTTATATAAGTTATGTTCAATTTTATATAACAACGGAAAATTCTTATGCCTATTTGTAAAAAGATCTATTAGCTATTTAGCTCTTTGACTTAAATATAACACTAGTTTGATATAACAAATTAAACCTTCAAAAATCACTGTTTTGCACAAACATTTGCATCGTCGTTGTAAGCATAGTTACGAATACTAAAATAACGTATTTTCGCACGTCCAACAATTTAATTAAAGAAGATAATCCAAAATCTTTTTATTAGAATTCATAAGTCTTAACAAGAATACATGCATCTACAAGTATCTGCCATCATGCACCGCCCCCCAGCTCGTTCCCCAAATCTAACTATGCATTCATTGTGGCACTGGTTATAGTCACATGGATAAGAGTCAAAATGTTTTACACACAGTTCAGCAATCACGACCGGGCTTCCTGAATTAATAAGACACATATTGAGAAAAAAAACAATAAGTAATGAATCAATAGAAGCGTGATAGGGATGAAGTGAAAATATAAATGATCATTAGGTATTTGTAGTTTACCGGCAATTGTGAAAATGAGTAAAATTGCAACATAAAACTTGATAGATTGCATGCTTATACTTTACTTGATATATTGAATAAATCAAAAGGTTGTAAAAGAATATGTTATTTTTCAAATGGTTCAAGCATTGTATATTTATACTCGAAACAAAACAATTAGGTTTTGATATTAATGACAATCAATACATGATATCTTTTAATAGATTGGAAAGATTTACAAATTGATTCTACAAAAACTAACTGGTCAAAATATATTATGGCCATAATCTTTTTTTCAAACATTTTCTTTTTATACATTTATACGTAGTGCAAGGAAATTAAACAATTTCAATCTTTGATTCGGTTTCTTTATTTGGTGTCTTTCTTTTTATTGTTTTTTCTTTGTGTTCATAATATAAATAGTATCATTTGGGTGCTGCTAAATGTATCCTCCTTACATCATTTTTACTAAATAAACATCCTTTAACTTATTAGATAAATTACTATTAGCAACAACAGGGGTACGTTTAGCCTGACCCTATTATTTTTTTCTTTACTTAATTTCTAAAATGTTTTAGTTGAATTGAATTTATTTTGATTTAATTAAACTTGTCTAGTAATTTAATGCATTGAGTAGATAACGTTTCTAATGCATTGATAGCTATGATAATTAGATTCAATTTGGGTTCTTTTAATTATGTCAGTATTTATATGATGCGTATGCAATATGTATGAGTAGGACCTACACAATACCAATCAGTGACGGAACCAGAACATTTCATCTGAAGGGTCACAAAATAAATATATTTTTTTATACCGTAACTAAACCTTTAAATCCACGTAGCTAATAATCTTAATATATTCTTAACAAAAGTTTTGCTTGAATTGTTTTAAGTATAATATCTCAATATTATGTCTCTAAATAACATAATAATGTTAAAAAAGTTAAATAAATTTGTTAAATCTAAGCATATATAATAAAATTTATTCCTTAGTTATATATTTTTTAAAGGATAGAAAAACTTAAGAGAAATCAAATAAAGTTAATAAAATCAAACGTAACTAAATTAATAATCGAACTAATTTATAAAGTAACAGTTTGGTTTAAAAAAAAGTAACTAATAAATAAATAAATTTTAGTAACAAGTTTAAAAGTTACCCAATAACAAGAAAATAAATTAAGAATTCTGACATATTTAATACGTATATTAAATAGTGTATAGTAAAATCATAGGGACTACAGGAATTGCGTAGCATGTGGCTAAAACCTAAAAGCCTACTTCACAAGTAATAAAAAGTAAAAAGCATTTATATGTTCTTCTTCTTCACAAGCATATTTAACCAGGGATTTAACGTTTCCCTCGTCTCCGAACACCGGAAAAAAATTTCATAATGTTTTCTTCACTTAAATTTTCTCACTTCTGTTAATCCGCAAGGTATATACTTAAGGGTTCAAACTATTAAAAACATTTTGATCTTAGTTACCCTATATATACCACTACTAACATTTAACAACTAATGATGCAAAAGTTTAATGATGCAAAAGTTTTTGGATTCAGGCATGTTAACAACACCTGTGGATGATGAGAGTGAAACCATAAGGTTATAAGATTGATGTGTTTTTTCTTTTACTTATTAGTGTGATTTTGCATAGAGTTTTTTGAAATTAGTTTTTGAAGGTGGCGTGTATATTGGACACGCGTTGACTCTTTTGTACAGTTACAAGTTTGCAACTACCCAAATGTAGTCAATACACCAAAGAATCGAAAATTTGATAAACGAATTCAACGAATTACTATTACGAATTACCAATTAGTCTGTTAACCACTACTAACATTTAACAACTAATGTTTCATCTTAACACCTTTAGTCCTCCAACTTCAGAAACTCTTAAGTTCTTCAACATAACTTCAAGAATAAAGTAATTGCACAACTAGCCCATGTACTTTACTGATACCGTTTAAGTAACATTTAACCATGAGTTGACTCTAACCATCAACACCAAAAACATAAGATTTCGGAATGAGTGCTTTTCTTTTTGGATTCTGAATTAGTTTTTTGGTGTAGTGTAAAACTTTTGTCAAGAAATGTATATAGGTTATCTTTGAAATGTATGTGTTGGCTAACCAAACAAACTTTTATAAATTCGTATCTCTATAGTATTTTTATATTATTTTTCATTAAGTTCGTCTATTTATACAAATCAAACTCAAAACTGTTTAAGTTCATATTCATTATGATTACAAATAGGTCTTTTATCTTTATTATTTTGTACACTAGCTATGAAACATGAAAATGTTATAGGATGTCTTTTTATGAAAATGTTTTTGCGACATCGTTTGGAGACTTGTTCTTGGGCCCGGCCCATGGGCCAGCCAAATAAGGCAATAGCTTTGGACCTCCAATATTATTTAGGCCTCCAGTTTTATATGGCTTATGATTACATTTTTTTAAAACTGAGTTTTTTTATTAAGAACTTGTTGATGGGTCACAAGGTAAGAGTGAGGCCCATGCCCATGCCCATGCATTAATGATTCATCCTTGTATCATGGTACCCATAGTAGAAAAAATAAAATAAAAATAGGACGGAAGCTAATGGCGGCCGATGATTAAAATCTTGGATTATTTATAGTTAGATTTTTTTATAATGTCAAATACATTTCGAAAGTTTGAATCGGATCAATCTAAAAGGTTAAGGAAACATAAAAATTTTAACTCCGCCAACTATAAACTTATTAGTTTATTATTGCCGGTCCCAAGCCCGGGAAAAGGAGGAGGTTTTACATCAAATGAATTTTTCAAAAAGGCCTCAACATTTTAGTTCGTTTTAGGCCTCCATAAACGTTGAGACGGCCCTGCTTGTTCTTGACAGTCCCAATTCCACCTTCTATGGTTTTCTTTTTATTTCAGCTAATGATGACACACGGTAATGATGGTGGTGGTGTGACGCTAGTGATGGTAATCTTGACGCTAGGTAACAACGGTGGTGAGAAATGTGGCAGAAATTAAAAATTGTATTGAGTCGCTCAAATGAACACGTAAGTCGCACTTCTTTGTACAATCAACTCACTTATTGACAGATTGGTCAGAGTTGTCGAGTGCAGTTATATAACAAGCAATTTGAACTATAGTTTTGTTGTTACAAATTAAGTTGGTTAGAGCTCAGATTTCAACATTTAAAACTTTTAAAAACATTGTACATAGAATTTCACACATATAGCATGATAACAGTAGTTAAATACTATATTATACATAGCGATGAAAATGAATCGAGCCGAAGCTTGGAAACCCTCGAGCTCGGATAAGGCTTAGCTTGTTAATTCATTTTAATTTGCTTTTATATATTTTCAGAAAAAGCTTAACAAGCCAAAGTTTGGCATGAGTTCGTGTGTTGTACCTTAAACGAGTCAAATCTCGGTTCGTGCTTGGTTATGCAGTATGAAATTAAAACATAGAAATCCACATGAGTTAATAACAAAAATATTTTCTTTTCTTTCAAATTGTTCGCTCCAACCGTTGTATATTTTGGTCGAAACAACTATATGAGCTCACGACATAATATTTTGATGTTAATTAATGATATATTTAAAGATTGGAAAGATACACAAATTCATTCTACGAAAACTATCTATATAAAATTATCCCTTTGCCCGTGGTTCTTGGATTAAATTTTTTATGGAAAGGTATGTGTCGCAGTGTTTCTCTCAAATGATCATAACTGATGACAAAACTTGGATGAAACAGCTAGTTGAGGGAGGAGGGGGTAGAGAAAATACGTATGAAGATTTTCATAAATTCATGCAAATTTACACAACAGAGCAAAAAAACCGTGTGGGGGGGGGGGGGGGGCACGGCCACCCCTGGCCCTTGAGAAGCCTCACCCGCAATCATAACACTTTTTATATCCTATTACCTAAGTTCAAATCTCCCTTATATATCCTATTGCCCATATATTACAGAACCGCACATGAGCCCGGATTATAACCCCGATCCCCCGGAAGAAAAATCTATTGAACACACCAAAGTGGTGGGCAATTAGGGATGTTAATCGGGTCAACCCGATCGGGTTTCGCGTTAATCGGGTCGGGTTATTCGGATTTTAAAAAATAAAAACCTAACCCGTAACCCGACCCTATTAAGGTTTCGGTTCGTCGGGTCCGGGTTAATAGGATTTCGGGTTAGTCGGGTTACTTTATAATTTTAAGCTTCAGTTCATAGTTCTTTACATTAGATTTATAGATCTTAGCCATGATTCAATATTTTATTCAAATGTCCCTAGTTTGTACTGCAAACTAGAGCTTAAGGGGTGTTCACAGTCCTGTACTAGAACAAAAACTAATGGCTTAACCATCTCTCTAAAAGCTATTGATATCCCTTATGATCTATAAAAAAGTTGAGGCTTTTGTATGTATGTTTCGGGCATGTTTTTGTGTGTGTGTGTGTATATTTTTGAATATAGTTTCTAGAATAATTTTAGCTAATTGATTATAACTGTATAGTACAACATCATTTCAAAAATAATAATTAACTGAAAAGACAGAAAAGGCATGCAAATTTAAAAACCCATTTGTGTATCATATACAATTGGTTAGTGAGAATTTAGATTTGTATTTGAAAATAAGTCAATAACTAAAGCAATGCTACTCTAACTTTATTGCAGATTAAAAGAATGAGAATTTGCTATGTTGGCAAGAATGATTGAATAAAAGTAATTAAGCCCAATATAATTATTATATAGTATAAGTGTAAAGTGTAACTATTAATCGGGTTATTCAGGTTAACCCGAAACCCGATATTCTTTCTATAACGGACCCGAAACCCGACCCTAATAACTACTCGGGTTAATCGAGTTAACCCGAATAACCCGATTAATACTTTTTGACCTGACTAACCCGACACTAATTAGCTTATTCGGGTTTGAGTCGAGTCGGGGTCGGGTTAATCGGGTTCGGGTATTTTTGGACGCTCTTATGGGCAATTATTGTATTAGATACTAGAGAAATAATACTGCTTTTGTGAAATTCAGCTAACATTAATAATCCGACATTTAGGTGTTGTTTGTTTTTTAAGACAAAAATTGTCTGCAGTCTTATTTTATCTGATTTGATGTCTGCAACTGAAGATGTGGTCTGAAGGTCTGCAATCTGAAAATATAATTATGTTTGTTTTATAAACTGGAAATCGTCTGCATAAGTTGAAAAGTAGTTACCTATCATATATATTAGAGTAGATAAAAGTCATTTAACATTTGTAGACTGCTAAAATAATTGGTAGTAGGTGTACGAACTATGGAAGTGGGTAGTGGTAGACAATTGTGGTAGGAGGTGAACGGTGGGTGGTGGTGATGGACGGTTGCGGGTGATGGTGTGGTGGACCTGTGATGGTGGCCGACAATGGGTGGTGGTGGTAATGAACGGTGGTGGTGGATGGTTTATGGCGGGGTGATGGTGGCGGGGTGGTGGTGGCGGTGGACGGTGGGTTGTGGCGGGTGGCGGGTGGTGGTGGATGGTGGTGGCGACGGACGGTGGGTGGTGGTGGTGGTGATGGTGGTGGTAGTGGACGGTGGTTGTGGTCGACGGGGGTGGTGGTGGTGATAGACGGTGGTGGTGGTGGTGGGTGGTTAATGGTGGGTGGTGGTGAGTGGTTGACGGTGGTGGTGGGTGGTGTGGCGGACGGTGGTGGTGGGTGGTGTGGCAGCGGACGGTGGTGGTGGGTGGTGGTGGCAGCGGACGGTTGGATGGTGGTGGTGGTAGTGGTGGCAACGGACGGTGGATGGTGGTGGCGGACGGTGGGTGGTGGTGGTGTTGGACATTGGGTGTTGGTACTTAGTAAGATGTTAAAAAGTGTGAAGATGTGAAAAAAAACTTATTTTTTAAGACTATAAAAGCAGTTTTCAGATTTTTTTTTTAAACAACAGTTTTTAAGAGCTTATGTCTCTGCGCCCGCAGACATAGCCTCCTTACAGACCTTATAAACAAAAACAAAACACAACCTTATTTGTTTCCCGCTTTATAATCTCTTTGTTTCACTTCACCCACTACTGACAATTTATTTGTTCACATAATTATTACCCAAAAGCCCAAAGCATAATTGGCCCAATATAAATGGACAGCCCAAACTGATTTCGGTCTTTCCCTAAAAAGACCGGCCGGTGCACCCTTAGTCGGTTATCCGGGTAACGGGTTTAACTTGTACTCACCCCTACATTAAGCTAATATTTGAAGGTATTTTCTTTAGAAGAAGCATTTTCTCTTTCAAAAACTTTTAGAAGAAGCCTTTTTCTCTATCAAAAACTTTTATTTCTTGCACATTTTCTATTTAGGGGGATGGAGCGCCCACACCGCCCATGGTGTGGGCTTAGTGGCGCCTCGACACCGCTGGAATACCACATTAGGCCCAACGAAAATGATCTCATGCGAGATAGCCACCCCATAAACCTTGAAAATCAAAGAAGAAATCTAATTATTAGAAAATATTATAGAATATATATTAGAGTTTGATTATTATATTGTTATCATAATTTAGAGAATGTATTGGATTATGTTTCCTTGAATTAATCTCTATTGTACTCTTATATGCAGTTCATCAATAATACAATATAACTCACGGGGTTTTCATTATTCTATATGGTATCACAGCCTTAGTGTTCTGGGTTGTATTTTCTTTCTGTTCTTGTTCTACCACGTGGGACGTTTGTACATACATAATTTATTACTTTCTTTTTAATGTTCTATCTCAGATTTATGCGCCTACGGGCCAAAGTAAATGACACGGTTGCCGTCGGTTTTCTTCCCATTCAATTCCGAGCAAGAACTGTTTTCAGTAATTCATAGTGTTCTACGGTTTACTCTTAGATTTCCCGAGCGAGAACTTAATTTTTATTATTATATATTTGTGGACTACGGTTTACTCTTGCTTCTTTATTTTTTCTCTCTCTATTTTCTTTTGTTTTGGTATGGTATTTCTAATCTTCATTTTAGGGCGTCTATTAACCTTATTCTTGTCACACCACAATAATGGTATTTTCTTATTATTATTATTATTATTACTATTATTATTATTATTTGTATTATTATTATTTATTATTATTACTATTTACTATTGAATTTTGATTTCCTTATATTGCCCCATACATATTAGAGCTGAGGGTCTCTCTGGAAGCCACCTCCTTATCCATTTGGATAGAGGTACGGTGTGCCTACATCTCACTCTTCCCAGACCCTACTTATAGCTTTGCTGTTGGTGGGATTTCACTGGTTATGATTGATTGATTTCTTACCTTCATTCTTTTACTTCTTTACGTAATTTGATTATATAAAAAAAAAGTTTCCAACCCTTATCTCCAACCTATCGCTTTTTTTTAACTTGAAGTTTTGTGTTCTTTTATTTTTGTGTTTACCGATTGAATTATTTTATACGGTGTTTATTTATTTAGTTTATTCTTCGAAAGAATTAAAAATGATGGCATGTCCCGCCAAGTCGTTGCTTCGGCCAACTTAGTTATAGCTCTTGCCGTTGCAGTCAAAGCTCTTATCATCATGCCTAGCTGTCGTATGACCAAGGTCTAGACGCAGCCGATCTTCTTAGGTCCTATAACTGACCGTGTTCTTGCTCGGCGTGGTAGCCGATTCGTGTATCTTCACACGCTTTGCGCTCTAGTTTGAGCGTACGATTTCCTACTCTGCTTTGACTGCGGGGGAATATTAGAAAATATGTATAGAATATATTATTAGAGTTTGATTATTATTATATTGTTATCATAGTTAGAAGATTGTATTTAATTATATTTCATTGTAGTTATTTCTATTGTACTCCTATATATAGTTGATCAATAATATATGAAGAGGTATGTACCCCGCCTCAACACCGAGCAAGGCGGGTCAACCCACAAGATATAGACAAGAGGCTTAAAATCAAGGCATTACGAAGTCACAAAGCCAAAACCTATGCGCATGGCGCATATCACATATGCTCATGCATCACATGCTCAGGCATCATATGCCCAGGCACCACACATGCTCAGGCATCATATGCCCAGGCACCACACATGCTCAGGCATCATATGCCCAGGCACACATATGCTCGCGCATCACATATGCTCACGCATATCACATATGCGCGTGGCGCATCAGCGCGCGGCGCATATCACATGCTCGTGCATATCACATCTGCGCATGAAACATCTGCGCGTGAGAATAAAGAGAAGACCTCGCGCATCCTCAGATTGGCGCATATCACACATGCACATAATCAACCTCGTCCTTATCCAAATCAGGATTAGTGCAACCTTGATTGTGCACGTCAGACAACCTTCCAGAAGGTATCTTTTAAGGAATAAGAATATGCTGATGTTGACAGCTGCCAAATGAAAGGTGGACAACTCAGCATAACCCATGTGCTACCACGTGATTATAACCAATGAGAAAGCACCAGGTGTCCCAGAGGACACGTGGCGCAGAGCAATTGGAGGAGGCCAACAAGGCTGAGCCCAATCAGTGGAAACCCTAGCACTATAAATACAGCATCAACTCCACAAGGAGAGACATGATATCAAATATCACCTGACAACATACAATCACAGAGTATTCAGCTATTAAGCAATACCTCTAAATTCCTTACTCTCACATATTATTATCTTCTCCCACAAATACTTATTCTCACACCGGAGGGTTACCCCAAAGAGGACCCTCTGTCCCTTTCTGAGGGGTAAGTTTTACGGTGCTGTTCATTTTGTAGGTGGAAGAACCCAGATCCATCAGATCCAAGAGAAACCATCGGTGAAATAGCATAATCACACCCGAGGAAAGTAGATCGTCTACCAGTGAGTCGATCCAACGCTTCTTCATTGGCGCCATCCACTGTTACAAACGGCAATCAGATCTCGTCAGATCTATATATAAAAAAAAATCACCAGGTTTCTGGCGTTCATAACGTTGATCAAGTTCTGGAGGATATTGAACGTGAGGATGTTAATGAGGGACAGCAGTTTCTGAGGGGGCCGCGTGATTCTACGCGCACCACCAGTAACCGTCCCTTCATCACAACTCCTCACGGCCAGACTGAAACTCCTCCAGACGATCTCACGTTACAAAATCTTGCCGGCGCGAAACAAAAAGGACCAACGGTCCAGAAGATGAAACAAATGATCCTAAAGAATGGCTCATAAACGAGCAGCGGCGTCTAATGGACAAGTACAATGAGATGGTCAAACAGAAAAAGCTAGCCGACTTAACACAAAGGCAAGCGTTTTGATAAGCAAACTGTTCATTGGAACAAAAAGGCCGCGCGCAGCCCCGGAAGAAGGACATTCTGTTCACACTGCACACACTGAGTTCAGTGATGAAGAAGTGCACAGCATGAGGAAGACGCGAGATACTCATGCAGGAGGCTCACAGCTCCGCGCGCCTGTGAACATGGCGCCCGGAGCAAGAGCCGATCTGGATCTGCACATGCCGTACAGCCCACCAGTTAGAGGGCAAGTGGACGTAACCACACCGTATAGACCAGCCATCTTGGTGAAACATTCAAAATTCACTGAGCGCATCGCGAAGGCTCCCATCCAGCACAAAACCAAGATGCCAAGTGGTTTGGGTAAATATGACGGCACAACAGATCCAGATGATTTCTTGCAAGGTTTTTACAACACCGGGAAACCTAGAGAGCTGGACGATGCCAACATGGTGTCACATGTTTGCTCGCTGCCTCACGGGCGCAGCGCGTGTCTGGTTTGAGAGCTTGCCGACTGGGCAAATTGATGGGTTCAAGGAACTATTAGAAAAGTTCCAAGCCCACTTCGTACAGCAGCGCAGACACATGCGCGACCCTGATGACATCATGCACTGCGTGCGCAGGAATGATGAAACGATTGAAGACTACATAACACGTTTCAATCAGGAGTCCTCTGGCAATCGGAGGTATAACTGAGCAACTCCTGCGCGTGGCCTTTATACAAGGCGCGCGCAGTGATCAACTCCGCCGAGCTCTCGTAAGCAGAGATGGCATGCCCACCACGTGGGCCAAGTTAATGGAAGCATCGCGAGTTTTCGCGAGAAATGAAAAACAAATTGCCCAAGATAGGGCAAGAGAAAGAGCGCATCAAGCTGAGTCACCGCGCAGCAAAGAAAAAAGGGGCAAACAGAACTCTGTATGGTCCAGTTGCAACCAACCAGTTTTTCTTCCGCAGAAAAGCAGGCGCAACCAAGCTCACCCCAGCCCCAAAAAGATGTTCGTAATCGCGGGGAGGTGACAAGAGGGAAGGCGGCAGAGATCCTAGCAGACCTCTGCCAAGAATATGGACTCCCCTCACTAAAAACGCCTTCACAGGTGTTAAGCACTGAGAATGTCCAATTCAAAAGCCCCAAGCCACTACACTACAAGGGACAATCAGACAGTGGCAAGTACTGTGAGTTTCACAAGTCCACAGGACACAACACTGATGCATGCCACCACTTGAAGGATGCAATTGAAAAGGATGTGAAATCAGGCAAGCTGGCTCACCTGGTAAAAAACTCAAGACCAGAAAATGAACAACCAGAAGGAGCCTCTGCCAGCAAGAAGTATAAAAGAATCTGTGTAGCTGAGGGAGGAAGGCAAGGGCAAATATCAAGAAAGAGAAGCGCGCAAATCCAAGGAGATTGGCGCGAACAACAAGTAATCTTCCCAAGAATCAGGGGAGGCCCCTTCAATTAGCAGTCCTCTGGTCATCACTACACACATTGCTCATTACGAAGTGTCAAAAGTCCTGGTGGACACTGGCAGCGAGTCAGACATCATGTATGAGCAATGTTTCAGAAAACTGGATCCGGCAGACCAAGCAAGGCTTGAAATTGTGAATGCACCAATCTCTGGTGTTTCAAATGAAATCATTCATCCCCTAGGTCAAATACAATTTGAGCTAACTATGGGGGATGAAAAACACAAGCGAGCCGAAGTTGTCAACTTCTTGGTCTTGCCCACCACTTCATTGCCACAATATGATCTTGGGTAGGGAAACGATTGCCCAATTCAACGCCATACCGTCGCCAGCGCACGGCGCATTGGGGTTCCCAACACCAACAGGTGTAACTTTTGTATACCGAGATCATTTGTGCGCAGTGACAAGTACTCCGCGGGAGGGGAGAATGAAACTTCCAATGGCAGACAATGCGCCAGAGGAATGGATTCTCAACCCAAAATTCCCGGAGCAGAAAATCACAATTGGCGCAACGATATCAGACGACACGAGATTGAGAATGAAAAAGGTTGCTCACAGCATATATGTCGGTCTTCGCGTGGCAACACTCTGATATGATTGGGGTTCCGCGAGACCTGGCACAACATTCTCTCAACACGTTCAAGTCTGTAGAGCCAATTGCTCAAAAGAAGAGAGTCATGGGGGATGAGAAAGCGAGGGCCATGAATGAGCAGGTTGAGGATTTACTGCGCGCAAACATCATCCGCCCGATACGATACCAGACGTGGGTAGCCAATCCTGTGATGGTAAAGAAAAGTAACGGGTCGTGGAGGATGTGCATTGACTTCAAAGACCTCAACAAAGCGTGCCCAAAAGATTGTTACCCCCCCTCCCAAACATCGACGCAAAGGTGGACTCCGTGGCGCCATTCAAGCTCAAATGTTTCCTGGATGCCTACAAAGGCTATCACCATATTCAAATGGCACCACAAGATGAGGACAAGACCGCATTTAGAACCGACAAGGGTGTTTTTTGCTACACAAAAATGCCCTTTGGTTTGAAGAATGCGGGCGCCACATACCAAAGACCTTATGGATGCCGTTTTCAGCGAGCAAATCGGAAGAAACCTAGAAGTCTATGTGGATGATTTGGTGATCAAGAGCAGGGAGGAAAAGCAAATGCTCAAAGACATCGAAGAAACCCTTGGGCGCCTAAAGGAAGTTAACATGAAGCTCCAATCCGAGCAAATGTACTTTCGGCGTACTAGAGGGAAAATTTCTAGGTGTAATGGTCACCAAGGATGGTTTCAAGGTGAACCCTGAGAAGGTGGAGGCCATCCTTGACATGCCCCTCGCCATCCACCATGAAAGAGGTCCAGAAACTGAATGGTAGATTGGTTTCAATCAACAGGTTCCTAGCAAACCATGCAACCAAATCTACCCATTTGTCATACATTGAGAAACTGCTTAAAGAAAAGTCAGTTCAAATGGACTCCTGAGGCCGAGCAAGCTTTCAGTGAGATAAAAGAATGTTTGATAAATTTGCCCGCGCTCACAGCTCCACTCCTGGTGAAACATTGACATTATACCTATCAGCAGGAGAGCGCGCCATCGGCGCAGTATTATTGGTGGATCGCAAGGGAATCCAAACGCCAATATACTATGTGAGTCGGGTGCTGACAGATCCTGAGACGCGCTACTCCATCATGGAAAAGTTAGTTTTGTCACTAACACACGCGTCGCGCAAGCTTCATAGATATTTCAATGGTCATCCCATTGAAGTTCTGACTGGTTACAACATCGAGCAAGTCTTGCGGCGCCCCGCGCTCTCGGGAAGGCTGACAAAGTGGGCGCTGGAATTAGGTGAGCACACGATCGCCTATAAGCCCCCGTCCAGCAATAAAGGGACAAGTCTTGGCTGATTTCATTGCAGAAGTCCCTGAAGAAAAAATTGAAGAGGCTCAGCGCGAGGTAGACCCTCAGCGAGCCAATGATGAAGAAAATGTGTGGAGATTGTTCACTGACGGAGCTTCAAACAACGAAGGGTCCGGTGCAGGCCTAAAACTGGTGGATCCAGAGAATCATGAATATACTTACGCCATCAGGTTGGACTTCAAAAGCACCAACAATGAAGCTGAGTATGAAGCCCTGCTGGCTGGCCTGCGCATCGCGCACAAATTCGGAGTTAAAAAGCTAAAGGCCCATGTTGATTCATACTTGGTAGCAGCACAGGTCAATGGCCTTTATGATGCCAAGGAGAACACCATGCCTCTATATCTAGAGCAGGCGAAAAAGCTCATCGAGCAATTTGACTGCTTCAGAATCATTCATATTCCGCGCAGTGAAAACAAATCTGCAGACGCGCTGAGTAAGATGGCATCAACCAGTTTTGATCACTTTGGCAAAGATGTCAGGGTAGAAGTAATGAGCAACCCGTCGGTGGTAGCGAAGTCTGTCCTGGTAACTCATACAACCCCTTCATCATGGATAACTCCAATAATGGAATTCTTGAATGAGGGAAAGGTACCAGATGATCGCGCGCAAGCGAGGAAGATAAGACACAAGGCACAGAACTATGAACTGCTTGATGGTACATTATATCGACGCTCTTATCTTGGGCCGCTCATGAAATGCCTAGATGCTGAGGAAGCAAGCTATGTGATCAGAGAGATACATGAAGGAATCTGTGGAATACATGCTGGCCCGGCATGGTGGTTGCCAAGGAAATAAGCGCAGGTTACTATTGGCCTGGCATGTACTTGGACGCTCTAAAAGAGATCCAAAAATGCAAAGCATGTTAGAGCTATGCGCCAAACACCATGCGGCCAAAGAACAACTTGATTCCGGTGACCTCCGCATGGCCTTTCCACAAATGGGCAATTGACATTGTGGGTCCCCTACCGCAAGCGCCTGGGCGAGTAAAATTTTTGGTAGTGGCAGTAGACTATTTCACAAAATGGGTTGAAGCCAAGCCACTAGCAAAAATCACAGCCGAAGTGATGAAGCAGTTTATCTGGAGCCACATCATATGCCGTTTTGGCTTGCCCATGGAAATTGTGAGCGATAATGGCAAGCAATTCACTGACAAGAAGATATCCAACTGGCTCAAGGAATTGCGCATCAACCAAATTTTCACTTCAGTTTATCACCCTCAGGGGAATGGACAAGTGGAACGCGCGAACCAAAGTTTGTTAAATGGGCTGAAGAAAAGGTTGGAGGGAGAATCCCATTCTTGGGTCGAAGAGCTACCTAATGTCCTGTGGGCACACAGGACATTAAGCAAAACCAGCAATGGCGAATCCCCGTTCAGCCTAACCTATGGAACGGAGGCAATGATTCCAGCAGAAATTGGATGCCCATCACATAGAGTGCTCATGATGAGCAAGATTGATAACGAGCGCGAAAGAAGGTTGGATCTCAACTTACTTGAAGGGCGCAGAGAGGCGGCTATCATCAATGAAGCCAAATACAAGA